>NW_019154091.1:38706343-38755037 GCF_002288905.1 Enhydra lutris kenyoni
TCACAGACCTGTACCCCTGGGGATAAAAATATATTATATGTTTATAAAAAATAAAATTAAAAAAAAAAAAAAAGAACTGCTCATTCTGAGATTTACCCACAGTGCCTTACCATAACCACAATTCTACTCTTCCAGAATGATGCCAAAAATGCCAACAGAATACAAAACAGTTATGCAAATAATGATGACAATGATAGCAGCATCCTTAGTGCTTTATATACAGTGTCTCATTTAATTTTTACAACAACCCTGTAAGGAAGGTTGTATCATTATGCCAATTTTACAGATGAAGAATCAAGACTCAGAGATATTAACTACCTGACTCAAGACCACCCAATTATTAAGTTTATGATGCAGAGAAAAAAATTCAATCCCAAGTCTGAGTCCAAAGCTGGACTCCAACCACCAACATCTACTTCCCCATGTCTGGGTGCCTAAAACTTTCAGCCACCTCTCATGTAGTCTGTATCATGTCAAACCTGAAATAAGCTTAGTGGGCAATAGTAGTTTTCAATGAATCCTTTGTAGTATTTTTTTTATTTTATTTATGTAGAGTAAATTAAAGTACAGCTGACACACAATGTAACATTAGTTTCAGGTGTACAACAGAATTCCAAAAATCTATTCATTATGCTATGCTCACCACAAGTGTAGTTATATCTGTCACTACAGAATGCTATTACACTACTGTATGTTTTTAATGTAACATGTGTTATAGGTATATAAAATATTTTTTCTACCTCCAGATGGTATTACCAATTATAACTTTAGATTATAAAATCCCTTAAAAGAGTTCTATTCTAATTAGCTTGAAAGTAAATAATTATTCATATAAATTAAATATTCCTAAGATTTCCAGAAATTAAGGAAATTAAACTTCCATTTTCAAAAGTTTTTTGTTTTTTGTTTTTTGTTTTTATAGAAACTAAACCAAGTACCTTAAGACCACAAAGTAACAAACATTTAAGTAAACCTTTGGCAAATGAGAATAGTTCAAGATTGTTGGTTCAATAAAAATAGCTATGTCGGGGCACCTGGGTGGCTCAGTGGGTTAAAGCCTCTGCCTTCGGCTCGGGTCATGATCCCAGGGTCCTGGGATCGAGGCCCGCATCGGGCTCTCTGCTCAGCAGGGAGCCTGCTTCCTACTCTCTCTGCCTGCCTCTCTGCCTACTTGTGATCTCTGTCAAATAAATAAATAAAATCCTTAAAAAAAAATAGCTATGTCTTCTGAGTTATCGACATGAAATTAAGATAAACATACATTTTTATTCAACCTGGCTATGTTCTTCCTAAACTTTTATAGGTTTACGGACAGAATAAACTAGAATTACATCTACATTTGTATTTAGCCAAGTTGAATCACTATTCTGATAAACATTTCAGCATTAACCATGTTTTGTATTAAGCCAACTTGAAAATAGTTTCCAAAATCCTTCAGTTACTTAAAACCTAAGAGCTGGATGCCTATGCGGCTCAGTCAGTTAAGTGTCTGCCTTTAGCTCAGGTCATGATCCCAGGACCCTGGGACTGCACCCCACATCAAGTTCCTGCTCAGTGGGAAGCCTGTTTCTCCCTCTTCCTTTCCCACTGCCTCTCCTCCACTTATGCATGCTCTCTCAAATAAATAAATAAAATCTTAAAAAAAAAAAAAAACTATGGTAAATTAATTCATGGATGTTTATTAAATACCAAAGTCATTTCTAATTAAAACAGAACAGGGGGCCTGGGTGGCTCAGTTGGTTAAGCGACTGCCTTCAGCACAGGTCATGATCCTGGAGTCACGGAATCGAGTCCTACATCTGGCTCCCTGCTCAGTGGAAGTCGGCTTCTCCCTCTGACCCTCTCCCCTCTCATGTTCTTTCTCTCTTATTCTCTCTCTCTCAAATAAAGAAACAAAATCTTTAAAAGACTTATTTAAAAAAAATTTTTTTTAAAAGATTGATAAACCACAAGCATTTCAGGTTTATAAGGGGTTTTTTTCTCTTACTTTTATGGTACCAAGCAGCTATACACATATTTGAGTTTATTTATAGGCATATTCATTTTTGCCATATTGAGAAGTATATGGCTATAAAAAGTTGTTAAGATGTATATTCATAAGCTCTGTCAGTGTACTGCAAAATGATGGTTCATGACAGTTCACAGTTAAGCAACTCCCATTTCCTCTGTAAAAGAGCAGTACTTTTTTTTTTTTTTTTTACTTGACAAACGGAGATCACAAGCAGGCAGGCGGGTGGGGGAAGCAGGCTCCCCGCTGAGCAGAGAACCTGACGTGGGTCTCGATCCCAGGACCTTGGGATCACAATCCGAGCCGAAGGCAAAGGCTTTAACCCACTGAGCCACCCAGGCGCCCCTAAAAGAGCAGTACTTTTAAGCCATAATCTAATATTTAAATGAGACTCTAGCAGGAGAAGTAGTGACAGAAAAGAACAACTTTGTATAGGGGTATGCAGAATATGTTTTTATTAAGGAAAAAAAAAAAGTCCCAAAATAAAATGACTAACTGTTCCAGAATAGAAAGAGTAAAATGCAGGATAAAACATGATTGTATATAAAACATTATAAAAAGTTTATGAAAAAGAAATTTTTGTTGTGGTCAAAGCTGGCTAAGATCTGATATATTTATTTTGTAAGAGTTTTGAAAAGTGCTTTAGTATCAAATACATTTACTTGCACAAAATGAAAATTTGATCTTCTATTAAAATGACAAAATTTTCTTGAGTCACTGGTCTACTCTTGATAAAGAGGTTTATAAGGGGCACCTGGGTGGTGCAGTCAGTTACGTGTCTGCTCCTGGTTTTGGCTCAAGTCATGATGTCAGGGTTTTGAGATGGAGCCCCACACCAGGCTCCATGTGGAGTCTGCTTGAGATTCTCTCTCCCTCACCCATTTGTGCTCTCTAAAATAAATAAATAACTTTTAAATGAATAAAGGTTATAAAAGTTTTTTCTTTACCTTCTGAGTAATCTCCCTAGAAGGCAAAAACACCGTGTCTTATCAGAATTTCCTGTGCTTGAAACTGACTTTATCATGACTATTTAAAAAAAGAAAGTCTTCTCACTTTTGAAAGAGCTATGGTTCATCATGTTCCTTCCTATGTTTACTTTAAATGAAATTTTTTTGACACTTTGGTAAAATAGGTAGCCAAGAATTTCTTCTCCCTGACCCATGATCCTATTTAACCAAGTGTTCAAATCTCTAACTCTCCTGACAACTTCTGACTTTCCACCTTTTCAAAATCAAATCCTAAATGATGTATTTTGCCCCTATGACTATCTTTGAAATTTCCTAAAGGTTTCCTGGGAATTCACAACGAATTTCTTCTTTCACCTTGTAAAGAGAGGTATTACAAATAATTAGATTGGGGTACCTCGGTGGCTCAGTTAAACATCTGCTTTTAGTTCAGGTCATGATCCCAGGGCCCTGGGATCGAGCCATGCACTGGTCTTCCTGTTCAGTGGGGAGTCCGCTTCTCCCTCCTCCCCCCCCACTCGTACTCTCTCAAATAAATAAATAAAATCTTCTAAAAAAAAAAAAAAAACCCCAATAATTAGGTTTACTTGATCAAATGTTATGATTTGCATGGGAAGCACTGCCAAAATCAGAAGTGATGCTTACCTTTGCTAGGTTAAATCTATATAAGTAAAATATATTATTATTATTTCAGAAGTTATATGAAGTCTAGAAATTTATCAGTACTCTCACCATCCATATGTTTCTATTTATCAGGATTCCTGGTGCTGTTTTGCCTAATATTAGATAACAATATTATTGTATCATCACTGATAACTTCAGTTATATAGTTTTATCTTAACTTGGTCATGTACAGTATATCTAATACACTATATTCTACCAGATAGGCCAGTGTTTCTCAATCAGAATTCTCATCACTTACTTATGGAGTTTTATTATACAAATGTTTAGGACTTATTCTAGACTTACTAAAAATTTCTACTTAATAATCTTGATATATTCTTTTTGGTTTTGGTTCCCTTCCCACCCTGTTCCACCACCAGCCCTTCCTAATCTTGACATATTCTTGATGTCCTCTAACTATATGTTTGATGGCACATGTGGCTCAGGATTATTATATATTTTACAGTTTCATTCTCTGCAAAGATCATGTACACTTACATACATAAATTAGATGTAATAGCTATTCTTCTTTAAAATGAGGTTAATTATTATGCTTACAGATATTTTGTTTAAAACTTTTTTGGATTGACCTGACTTTGGTTTGCATGCCACGAAACAACCTAATTTCCTCATTACTAGCATTATATTTTATAACACACTCTCATCAGATCTTTCACTTTCAAAATTACCAGAGTGGGGCACCTGGCTAGCTCAGTTGGTAGAGCAGCTGACTCTTGATCTCAGGGTCATGAATTTGAGCCCCACACTGGGCATGGAGATAATTTAAAAATTAACTAGTTAATAATTTAAATCATTGAGTTAAGTTAATCACCACATTTTAAGTCTTCTGTCATCTATAGTAAGTTTTTTGATCTATTCTGATGCTTCTCTGAAAGTGCTTGCAAATCAACTATAAGCTAGAGTGCTCATCTTCAACAACAACAAAAAGGACTGTTGAAAAAGGACTATACCAAGTATAGTCTTGGGCTTCTAATGGCATCACTTAAATAACTTTGAGACCATACCAATGGACTAAGTCAGGATTTCCAAAAAGCTAGTGGAGAAGCAGATTCGTAAGACTACTAACCCAAGATCTAACAGAACAAGAATTAATAGAACAAACCAATGAAGGATGTTTACGAATTTTATTTAAGATATTGCTGATGATTTTATGTTCCTTTTTCTAGATATAAAGAACTCTTTTCTTTTTTCTTTTGTTATCTATAACTTATTAATGACTTAAAGCAGACAATGCTTTTATAAACAGAAATAAAACATTTTTTCCTCCCTGCCTAACTCTTCCATCATTCGAAAACTTTTATTGTGTATTCTTATTTTCACAGCAATATAAATATTAGCACAGGTTCAATAAGAGTCTGTCCCCTAGGTGGAAACAAACATTGCTTATGCAACTGTGGCTTTGACTGGAATGCCATATTTGAAAGCAGTGCTCATTTAATTAAATATGACCAGACAGTTTTAAGGAGCTATGGCTGACTTCATGAAGCCAGTGCTCACAGTTCTCTGAGGAAAACTATACTGGTACCTGGCCTGGAGTTCCCAGCCTCACAGGTGAGGTAAGCAAGATCACTTCCAGGCCCAGAAACTCTGGGTTATGTTTGAGAACCTCAAGAATTCACCAGAATCTATAGATACTACCTGTGAAACCTGATAGTGAATTCTTGACGACTTTGCTTCTTTGGCTTCAAGAGGTTTTTATAAAACTGAAATCCAGGGGCACCTGGGAGGTACAGTTGGTTAAGCATCCAACTCCTGGTTTCTGCTCACTCTGCGATCTCAGGGTCGTGAGATCAACCCCCGAGTAGGCTCCTTGCTCAGTGGAGAGTCTGATTGGGTTTCTCTCAAGGAGGGAAGAGAACTGTCTCTCTTTCTCAAGTAAATCTTTCAAAAAATGTGAAATCCAAAATAAACTATTGAGTATACAACAAAATAAAGTGCTTTTGCACAGCAAAGGAAACCATCAACAAAATAAAAAGGCAACCTACTAAATGGGAGAAGATATTTCCAAATCATTTATCTGATAGGGAATTAATATCCCAAATACATAACAAACTTATACAGTTCAATACCAAAATAACAATCTGATTAAAAAATGAGCAGAGGACCTGAAGAGACATTTTTCCAAAGAAGACACGGATGGCCAAGAGACACATGAAACAATGCTCAACATCATTAATCATCAGAGAAATGAAAATCAAAACCACAATGAGATAATCACCTTGCACCAGTGAAAATGACTAGTATTAAAAAGACAAGAAACAGGGGCGCCTGGGTGACTCAGGGGGTTAAGCCTCTGCCTTCGGCTCAGGTCATGATCCCGGGGTCCTGGGATCAAGCCCCACATCAAGTTCAGGGAGTCTGCTTCTCCCTCTATCTGCCTGTCTCTCTGCCTACTTCTACCTACTTGTGATTTCTCTCTCTGTCAAATAAATAAATAAATTTTTTTTAAAAAGACAAGAAACAGCACATGTTGGCAAGAATGTGGAAAAAAAGGAACATCATGCACTTTTTGTGGGAATGTAAACAGGCATAACCACTGTAAAAGAGCAGAGATGTTCCTCAAAAAATTAAAAATAGAAATACCATATGATCCAGTAATTTCACTACTGGGTCTCTACCCAAAGAAAACAAAAAAAAATAATTCGAAGAGATAGATGTACCCTTTTGTTTCTATAGCATAATTTATAATAGCCAAAATAAGGAAGCAACGCAAGTATCTATCAATAGATGAATGACGATGAGGCATGCATGCACACACATAGACAATGGACTATTTCTCTATCATAAAAAATAATGAAATCTTGCTATCTGTGACAACACAGATGAACCTAGAGGGTATTACGCTAAATGAAGTAAGTCAAAGACACATACCATATGATTTCACTTATATGTGGATCTAAAAAACAAAACCAATTAAAAAAACCAGACTATTAAATACAAAGAACAAGTTGATGGCTGCCAAATGGAAGATGGGGGAAGGGATGGGGAAAAAATGAAAGAAATTAAGAGGTACAAACTCCCACTTACAAAATAAATAAGTCACAGAGGTGATAAGTATAGCACAGGGAATACAGCCAGTAACAAACACTGTACAGCAACAGAGGACATCTGCACTTGTCATGATGAGCACCGAGTAATGTACAGAACTGTCAAATCACTATATAGTGTACACCTAAAACAGAACATGGCATGTTATGTTTGAAACATAACATGGCATGTTATAACACTGCATGTCAATTATACTTTAATAATAATTTTTTCTTCAAGTCCAATCTAAGATTCCTTATAAAAACATTCAGCAAGGGGCGCCTGGGTGGCTCAGTGGGTTAAATCCTCTGCCTTCAGCTCAGGTCATGATCCCAGGGTCCTGGGATCGAGCCCCGCTTCGGGGGGGTCTCTGCTCAGCGGGGAGCCTGCTTCCCCCCCCACCCGCCTGCCTCTCTGCCTACTTGTGATCTCTCTCTGACAAAAAAAAAAAAAAAAACTTAAAAAAAAAAAAAAAACTTAAAAAAAAAAAAAAAACGTTCAGCAAGGCCAACTCACAAGGCCTATACCTACAGAAATAATCAGGTCAAATATAATGATATCAACTTCACGATGACTCTTAATCTACCTTGTGAGGGACTAAATGTGCCCCCCAAAATTCCTCTTGAAACCCTACCCCCACTATGTGAAGGTATCAGGAGGTGAGGCCTTTGGGGAGTTATTAGCCCTTCTTACATGAGGTCATGAGTGTTGAGGGGGATGGTGGGGGGACCATGAGGGTGGAGTCCACACGAATGGGATTAGGTACCCTTTCAAGAGCCAAGAGCTTATTTCCTCTCTCCCTATCTACCCTGTGAGGATTCAGAAAGAGGTCAGCAGGGGCGCCTGGGTGGCTCAGTGGGTTAAAGCCTCTGCCTTCGGCTCAGGTCATGATCTCGGGGTCCTGGGATCGAGCCCCGCATCGGGCTCTCTGCTGATCAGGGAGCCTGTTTCCTCCTCTCTCTCTCTCTCTGCCTGCCTCTCTGCCTGCTTGTGATTTCTCTCTCTGTGTGTGTCAAATAAATAAAATCTTTAAAAAAAAAAAAAAAAAAAAAAAAAAAACAAACAAAAAGAAAGAGGTCAGCAGTCTGCAACCCAGAGAGGATCCTCACCAGAAACCATCCATGCTGGCGCCTTTGATCTTGGGACTTCAAGGCTCCATAACTATGAGAAATAAATTTCTGTTGTTTATAAGCCATCCAGTCTATAATATTTTTGTTATAGCAAAAAGCTATATGCCTTAACTGACTAAAACATATCCCTAATAGTGAAAAATTTTGTTTTAAAACAGGGGAACTGACCATGTGCTCACGCTGTTCATTACTTATCCACTGATTTGGCTTGACCAAACTTTAGTCAAGCTTTTCTTCTTTCCCACAAGCTCCTAAACTTTGGCTTGCCCTAAAGTTAAGCAAGTAGTGCAGGACTTCCTCCTTAACAGGGCATTCCAAGTATCAGCTGACCACAGGGGGAAAACAAATCCAGTTAAGCTATCCTGATCATGTAATCTGCTTACCTAGCCTACCCTCCTGACTCACTCCCATACAAAGTTCCTGCTGGTCCTGCTTAACCTTCTCTATAAAAGTTTTTTTGTGTGTTTGATTTTGAGACACTTGCAGATCTTTCAGTCAGAGCATTCTCCTTTTTTAATAATCATTTTGAAAAGTCTCTCCTTACCTAAATCCAGACTGGTTTTTATTTAATAGTATTATGACAAACCACCTATTTGCAAACTCCAAAACAATGACATTTATTTTCCTCTATTAAAAATGACTGGTATCATTTCCAAAACTTAAAGGCCAAGGTAAAATTAGGTGCATACAAAAAGCACTACATGTGAAATTACTGTCCAGAGTACCAGCACCCTAATCTTAAGTTATTCATTCATCTTTCTACTTTATAAAAATGAAGAATTTGGGTCAGGTAATTGCTAATACCCCTTCTATCCTATTAATCTAATAGGAATTTGGTAAAAAAGTTCAACTGAGACAGGGCTCTATGTAAGTCAATACACAAAAATGAGGTGGTGGTGAACTGAGCGCTTCTCCAGCAGAAAAATAAGAACTTAGATTTTTTTCATATCTATTTCTATAACTTCAAAAAGAGATTTCAGAAATAATTTCTGAAGATAAAGATCCCAATGATCAAACCCATACTGATTCGTAAGTACTTCACATATCCACACAATGGAATATTATTCAGTCATAAAAAGGAAGTATTGATATGTGCTATAAACATAAATGAACCTTGAAAACATTATGCTAAGTGAAAGCCATACTCAAAAGGCCACATATTGTATGATTCCATTTATATGAAATGTTCAGAACATGCAAATCTATAGAGACAGAAAAGTAGATTAGTCATTACCAACCGCTGGGGGAAGGGGAAATGGAAAGTGACTACTAAAGCAATACAGTGTTTCTTTTGGGGGTGATGAAAATGTACTTGAATTAGACAGTGGTGATGGCCCTACAACCCTGTGAATATACTAAAACCACTGAACTGGACACTTTACAACAGAGAACTTTATGGTATGTGAATTATATCTTTTAAAAAAAACTGGGTTAAAAAAATACTTGCATATGTTAATTGTACTAACAATGCAATAGTTATATCCTAAAATCAGAAAACACATTACATAATCCACATTTCAAATTCAGTCTCTCAAACACACTGATTTACTTCTGATTAGTTTTCTTTATCTAATCTGTGATAAGAAAAAAACTATAGTAGCTACAAATTTAAATTATGTCTAATAATTTGAGATAAAACACAAAATGAAGCCCTAGACTGCATAAATGTCACAAAAACTCACATCTTTTAATATCATGTTAAATGTAAAATTTAGAATACTTAATATATGCAAAGCTCTGGTTCATGGTGGTATATGAAGAGGAAAAAAAATCTATTCTTGAAACACTTTATATCTAACAAAGAGCTGTTGTCTTCACTGGCATAAATCAAGAAACTTACAAACAGAGACCATATAACAGTGTAGCTAAGAATTCATGTTAATGAAGTTCATATGTAGCTTTCTCAGACTTGCAAAATACATCATCTTTAAATTGGATATATGGATACAATTAAATTACATCTCCCAATAAAGCTGGCCAATAATGAGAAAGACTCCTATACCCATATCCTTGATATGGGTATCACTTGATGTGATTTTGGTCTAAGAGTGATAAAGTAATGACTAACCAAGGCCACCAGAGAAAAAGGCTTCCTGGTCAAACATACATAATTTGATAAAGGTAACTTTTCCAATATCTGAATGACTACTTCCTTGAAAAACAGGATTATTCTCAATCATATTCACCTCTGCATTTTTATTTTTACTGAGAATGTAATCAACAACTTTAGTCCTAATGTCAATTTATAACTTTAAAATTCACTTAATAAATTTTTGGCCTAAATATATGATTTCACTTTGCATCCCCTATCTCCTGGCCCTTCCACGCAAGGTATCACAGAAATAAAAATTAGCAAGTTATGGGGCACCTGGGTGGCTCAGTCACTTAAACATCTGCCTTTAGCTCAGGTCATGCATGATCCCAGGGTCCTGGAACCAAACCCCATGTCAGGCTCCCTACTCAGCAGGGAGTCTGCTTCTCTCTCTCCTTCTGTTCCTCCACCACCCCTCACTTGTGCACATGTACACTTGCGCTCTTGCACACTCTCTCACTTGCTCAAATAAATAAATAAAATCTTTTTTAAAATTAGCAAGTTACCTTATAGCTAAAAGGATCATGGCACTGAAGTACCAGTAATCTTCACCATATAGAGCCCAGGCACATTTTAATATTTTCCTGTCTCACATCTAAATGTCGTGAACTGTTTGTGAGGATAGTCACTGTCACAAATAACACAAGTCTGAGAAACCAAGCATGTGCTAGTAATATCAAATAACACTATTTTCCTTGTATTTATGACAAATTATTTTTTAAATTAGTAATTTCAAGGGCAAATATCCCATTCTTAGGCTGCCTGGTCTGTATATTTGATTCAAAGTTATTCACATGGTGGTGTTCTATTCATTAAGATGAGGCTCATTTTACAGGACATACATAAACTCTCACACAAAGAGTTAAACATGTAATGCAAGAACTCAATATAGCATTTACCCATCCTGCAGGGAGAAGCCTACCAACTGAATAATTTTAACTGTTGTAACAAAATAATACAATAAAAAATTTCTCAGTTAAACAATGTTTTGATAAAATTATTTTGCCCAAACTTAACTCTTAAATAAGTAAATAAGTATCACAATCAACTCTACTATTTATCCTCTAGTTTATTTATAATAATCACCTAAAAGTGTTAAAGCAGCAATCTTTTAAAATAAATTTAATATAGTAGCCATTTTAGTTATATAAAATAAAACAAAATATCAGAAGTGGGGTGCCTATCTGGCTCAGATGATGGAGCATGTGACTCTTGGATCTTGGGGTTCTGAGTTTGTTTTATTAACATATAATGTATTAGTTGTTTCAGGGGTACAGGTCATTCATCAGTCTTACACAACTCACAGTGCTCACCATAGCCCATACCCTCCCCACTGGCCATCACCCAGCCACCCCATCCATCCCACCACCCTCCACTCCAGCAACCCTCTGTTGGTTTCCTAAGATTAAGAGTCTCTCATGGTTTGTCTCCCTCTCTGGTTTCGTCTTATTTCATTTCCCCCTCCCTTCCCCTAAGATCCTCTGTCTTGTTTCTCAAATTCCTCATGTCATGGAGATCATATGATAATTGTCTTTCTCTGACTGACTTACTTTGCTTAAGATAATACCCTCTAGTTCCCTCCACATCACTGCAAATGGCAAGATTTCAGGTTTTTTGATGGCTGCATAATATTCCATTGTGTGTGTGTGTGTGTGTGTATACACACACCACATCTTTTTTATCCATTCATCTGTTGATGGACATCTAGGCTCTTTCCACAGTTGGCTACTGAGGACATTGCTGCTATAAATATTGGGGTGCACATGCCCCTCTGGATCACTACATCTGTATCTTTGGAGTAAATACCCACTAGTGCAGTTGCTGGGTCATAGGGTAGCTCTATTTTTAACTTTTCTTTTTTTTCTTTTTTTTTTTTTTTAACTTTTTGAGGAACCTCTATACTGTTTTCCAGAGTGGCTGCACCAGCTTACATTCCCACCAACACTGTAGGAGGGTTCTGGGGTCCTGAGTTTGAGCCCACATTGGGGGTAAAGATTACTTTAAAAAAATAAATGAAAAGTTTGAAAAAAATATATATATATATATATCTCTCAGAAGTGAAAGCATTTCATGGAACTTTTGTTTTGGTTGCGGAAGAGTAAAAAAAAAGTTCAAAAACCACTGACCTAAAACTATTGATTCCCTATAGCAGTGCCTGACACTTAAATGTTTTATTAATCTTTCCTGAGCACTAATATTTCTTTTAACTTAGCCACCTAAATATTAGTAACCATTTATTCAAAGTCTACTACTGACTATGCACTATACTCTCCCTTTGCAAATATTATCTCAACAGTTCTCATAAAAATCTTGTAAGGTATCATCCCTATGTAACAGAAGAGGAAACTAAAGCTTAGTAATTTATCCAAGGCTGCATAAAGTAGTACTTGGTTTATCAACGAAGCCCATACCTTCCTGCTATAGTGCCCCACTTTACAGTCTTCTTTGAATATAAACTTGCAATGAAACTTCCAAGATGAGATTGAATTTTCAAGAATATTTACCCATGACCTAAACAGGTTACTATTTTACTTATTTTTCTGATATGTTTAAATTTTAAGCTCACATAAAATATTCTCACTTTATATACCCTCCATACAATCTTCTTTGATAGTCAAAAAAGACAGTCATTTCTGATAGCCAAAGCAATATAACTGTATGGAAGAATACTTCAGTTCAGCAAATGGAAAAACCTCCAATTAAAGCAAAATAAAAAAGTCTCTGAGAAACCAAACTATGGGAAATCTCTGTTAAGCCTCATGATTAACAACAAACTGAAACCTTACACATAACTAATTATTCCCTACCCAGATGAGCAAACCTAAAACCAAATAAGTAGGAAAGTATCAAATTCAACTACATGAAATTATCATTAAATATCAATCACACTAATCAACCTCATGCTCAAAGGGTCATCCAATCCAGCTCTCTCCAAGTGTGTTGCTTGCATCAAAGGTGCAGCAGAATGTTAAAAGGATTTATGGGAAAAAAATACCAAGTTTGGGGGGCACCTGGGTGGCTCAGTCAGTTAAGCATCTGCCTTCAGCTCAGGTCATGATCTCAGGGTCCTGGGATTGAGTTCCACATCGGGCTCCCTGCTCAGTAGGGAGCCTGTTTCTCTCTCTTCCTCTGCCCCTCTGCCTGGTTGTGTGCCCTCTCTCTCTCTCTCTTTCAAATAAATAAATAAAACTTTTTTTAAAAAATCAAGTTTGGGAAACAGTGGGTTAAACAAATTAAAATTGGTCTCTCTACTTCACATTCTCTCAGAGCCCTTAACATGTTAATGTAAATTAAGATCTCCAAAAGAAGGATTCATCATCTTTATGCAAATACGGTATAAAGAGATTAAATGACTTAACCAAGGTCATAACACAGACAATTAACCGCAAACTTAGAACCAGAGTCTAATTCTCCTGATTCCCACTCCAAAATTCATTCTACCTCCTTGAGATTTTACATTTGATATTAAAGAAAAAGCTTTCCCAAGGACCACTTCTACAAAAGATAAGATGGAAAACACTGGTGGCTTGTCTGTACAGTATTTTTCACCATCCCACCAAAACTAATATCCTTTTTAAAAAACTAAGTAGCAGAAAATGTTTATGAAACAACAAAGCCTCCTCCTCAAGCTAAGACAAAGTATCTGCAGATTATATGCACAATGGTATTCCAAAATTTATATTCTTATAAAAATATTCCCTCTAGAAAAATCAGAGATATAATCTTTTCTAATCTATACCTGGTTGGAACTAAAAGAACAGTAAGGAAGACAACCCAGACTGTTAGGTCCATTAGAACAGGGACATGTCTATTGCCCTCACCACTATAATATCAGAACCTGATACACAGTAGGTATTCCAAACATATTTGCTAAAAGAATGAAAACATGGGGCGCCTGGGTGGCTCAGTGGGTTAAAAGAACAAACAATAAATCCTTACCATTAATAAATTCCTACCAATAAATCCCTAATATTCCTCTACCATTAATTAGTTATAGGAGCTTAATCAAATCATAATCTTTCTGAATCTGAGTACCCCACTTGCAAATGAAGCTGTTAGACCAAAATGATCAAGATCTCTTCTACTTGTAACAATTTGTAAATTTTATACAAATTAAATCTCAAATTCCTACCCTTTGAGGGTATGTCCACAATACAAAATTATAACAAAAATAATGTTAGCAAATCATTGATATTGATCATTTCATTTAATGTGCCCATTACACATGTAAATCAGATCAGTATTACTACCTATATTTTAGAGGTAAGGTATTGAAGCCCAGAGAAACTGACTAGACTGGAATCACAGTTATTAAGTAGAGAAGCACAGACTTTGAACCCAAGATTTTAGTGTCGAAATCCCCAAATCTTTCCATTACACTTTGTCCTCCCATGGTAGGGACAGGGATGCCCAGATGATGACAGCAAGTATTTCTTTGGCTTTCAGATGTTGATTTAACAGCACTACAGCACAAAAGGTTTCTCAAACTCTCATAATCCCACCATCCCAATGTTAAATTTTCAATGTTAATACCCACTCTGTGAAAAAAAATTATTTTAATGCAACAAATTAATCACATTTTTCTTAGACTCCAAGGTTAACTAATGCCACTATTATGACAGAGAATGACAGAAGAATGAAAAGAATCTACAGTATGAATAAAAATCTTTTACATCAAAATACCATCTTAGTTCAAATAATATGTACTCACATTCAAATACTGTTAAATTCAAAGACCATCTTATATCATTAGATGCTACATTTAAAATGAGAGGTCCACTTATGCAAACTCTGATATCAGAAATGAGGCTGTTTAAACCATTAACTCTTTCAGGTCTTGTTACATAACACCATACTTCAAATTAATACTCCAAGTGCAACTTTTCTAAACTCCAGGAAGGAACAAACCCAACTCTAGGCTCAAATTTGGTGTTAAAATAAACAAATGGCATTTACATCACACTCTTACCCTCAGAGAAATACAACTGGGCAACCAGAAGTATCCCAGGTTATGGACTTATATCTCCCCAAGACTTTAACCAATCAGCTGACTCTCACATTTAATTCTACTAATTTCCTGTCCTAAAAAATGTACATATCCTTATATCAAATATGATTCTCACAGTTACAGCAAAATCCCTTTCAACGAAGAGTATACTATAATGAAATAAACATACACTTATTAAACCTTTCAAAGACACAACACTGCATTAAATTCTCTGCCAAGAAAATTAAGTGAGCACTATCTTTAAAGGGTTACGTATGAAAATGGTCTGGAATATGCTTAGAGTGAGTCACAATTATTAAGTATAAGTAGATATAACATGCTAACAATAATCCTGCAGAAGAGTAAAATAAAATCCCTCCTCCTCCAAAAAAAAAATCAATTGCATTCGTCCAAAATAAATACACACACACAGAAATGGCAATATTGGGCTCATTTGTGCAAGATCCTGAGTTACTATCGTGCCCTGTAAACTTTGCCAAGTTCTGGAGGCTTACCAAAAGTTTAGCTTGTTAAATTAAGAGTTAAAAATCTCCACCGACTCAAAAGGTCTTATACCTGAAAAGAATTTACCATGAACACAAATGAGAATTTTAACAAAACCACAGCCGGAGCTAATAGCATCGATCCGTACTTAAATTCCTCTGCTGGTAAAATGCTCAGGAGCACAAGACTCATCAGCAGTTCAACACTGATAAGTTTGAGAAGAGCTGTTGAAATCTTGCGGGCCAATCAAAAACCCCAGTGAACTGTCACTAAATAAAAGTCACAGCGTATGTGACAGCTTTACAGGCCAGTTCAAAAAACCACAGGGCCATCGAATGTAGGCGATTTTCCGAGCAAGTTATCTAGGCTAGCCCAGGTTATTTACCAGAGTGCAAGCTGTCCCCAGGGGAGCGCAGCAAATGATAACTTGGGTCCCAGGACAGGTTCCTCTTCACACAAGGATGACTTTCCTATTAGTGCCAACTGTACACTTGCATGCTCCGAAAATAGGGGCAAGTCCCGAATACCAGGGGTTACAACGGCAACGTTGTCTATTATGGGCTGAAGCTCAGAAGAATCCCAATGCTGAAACGCTCGGACCTATAACCCCGAAGTGACTTTCCAACCGTGCTCTCACCCAGGATCATTCTATCCCCAAAGGAAGCCAATCACTAGTTGTAACGAGGCCTGGCAAAACAGTAAGAAGGCTCGAAAAGTTCACGTAAGAGACACGGAAAAGGTGCGGGCTTCGAGAGGGGAGACCAACGTTAAGGCATCTTTAGGCTCAAACATTTTAAAAGCCAAAATGCATACAAAGACCCTTCTCCCGGAGGACTCCAGGCAGAAAGAGACGCACAGCCCCGCAGTCACTGCGACAGAATGGGGCTCCAGGGGTTCACCCAGACAAGCAGCCCGGACTGAGGCTCCGATTTGTCCAGGGAAGGTCCGGAACCCTGGGAAGGGGTCTGCATTGTGGCCAGGCGGAGCGCACAGCCCCTTCTCCCGGGCCCCTTTCTCTCTCCTTCCCCACGACCAGGCCTCTCCTGGCTCCTCTTCCCCTTCTCCTCCCTCCCTCCCCCTTCCCCCAGTCACACACAAAACAAGGCCACCTCCCCCCCCCCACAAATCCCACCAACTTTCGCGCTCCCCCCTTCCCACCTCTCAGGAGCGCACAGAAACTGCAGGCCAGGAGGCTCCTCAGGACGGCCCCCATCTTCCCTTCTCGCGTTCTCTTCTCTCACCGGCGAGGGGCGGCCAGAAGAGGGGGAGGCGAGGAGCCGGAGCGGCCGCCGCAGCGGCAGGTCTGCACGCTCATGCTTCCCAGCTTTCCAGAGAGAGAAGAAAGAAAGGGGCACGTCAGGGCTCCGCGCGCGCCGTCGCCGCCGCCGCCCTCTCTACCGCGCCGCTCGGCCGGGGGCTCGCGCGACGCCAGCGTCTGCTTCCATGCCGCCGCCTCCTCCCCCGGCGCCCCGCTTCCCCCGCGCAGCTCCTCATTCAGCCTCTTCCTCTCACGCAGCGGCGCAGGGATACCGCGGGCTCGCCGCCGCCACGGATCGCCGAGAAGGTCTCCCTGCGCGCGGGCGAGCCCCTCCCTCGGCACCGCCTCCCGTTCAGCCACGAAAGAAAGTGGGGGGCCGCACGCGCGGCCTCCGCGTGGAGACCCCGGGAGATCCGCCAGACAAGCGGAGCAGAGCTGGAGGCAAAAGGCCTCCCGCCGGCGCATTCCTATGGGATTCTTTCCTGGGCCGGCCGCGGCGGCCCTCCCCGCGGAGGGCGTGAAGCGACGTCGAACAACATCGGCCCGGCCTGGTCGGGACTACTTTCTGCGGCTCGGCTCGGCCGCCGCCTGCTCCGGTCTTTGTGCGGTCGCTGCCGGCCGAGCCAGGTGGAGGTCCGGGCGCCCGCTGACTGACACCTGGGCCGGGGGTGTGGGAGGCGGCTGGCCGCCGGCGGTGCTGCAGGCGGTGCTCAGGAAGCCGCGCGGGTCGTGACGCGGAGCCGTGAGCTCAATCTTTGCGCTTGGAGACGGGCTTCAGCTTTTTTCCTTTAGGGAAAATAAAGACGAATGCTGCTAACACCAGCTGTAAACGTGATACAGCGAAGGATGTTCAAACGCCAACTCAAAGCGGAGATTTGTCTTTCTCTCCTGGCTTTGCAGAATTACAGACTGTCCCCAGCATTAGGTCCAACAGGGACTACCGATTTCTTATACCGGCCGGTAAAATTCCGAGATAAATGTGTCAGCACCTAAGACAGAGCAAAGGGACAATTGGTAAGGACTGTGTTTGGGATTTTACAAGTTGCGATTATTGCTAAGTGTTTGGCATTTTTGATCGACTCGCAGCTTGAGGAGGAAGAGATTCACCAGAATCTTAGTCTGGTTTTGCACAGCCTCTGCTAACAGCCCATACATCCCCCTGAAAAGAAGTGGCAGCTTCAGCCTAGGAAGGAACTCCAGCCAGAGTTAACCATAATGGAGCCATCAGATGCATTCCGTCCAGCTGTCACAGGCCCCTACCTGGAGGCACATGGGCGGGGAGAGTGGAACAACTCCCACAATGTTACTAATACAGCAGTCCCCCCTTACCTATAAGGGGGTGCCTCCAACACTCCCAGTGAATGCCTGCAACCATGAATAGTACCCAACCCTGTATACACTGTATTTACCCAGACATATAGACCCCAAATAAAGTTTAATTTATAAATTAGGTATAGTAAGAGATTAACAAGTTATTCACAATAAAATAGAAAAATTACAACAATATGCTATAATAGAAGTTACGTGACTGTGATCTCTCAAACTATCTTCTTGTACTGTACTCACACTTCTTCTGATGATATGAAATGATAAAAATGTATCCATGAGAGATGAAGCGAGGTGAAATGACGCGGCACTGTGAGGTCGCCTTAGGCTACTATTGATCTTTTGACAATAGGCAGAAGGGGAATCATCTACTTCCCAACTGTGGTTGACCATGGGTAAATGAAACTGCGGAAAGCAAAACCTCAGATAAGGGGCACTACGGTCCCTCAGTGACATGGGAGTTCACTAGGTGATTGCACACACATCATCACACTGGATACTCAGAACTAGCCTGGAGTGAGGCAGGTTTTCTTACTTACCATGACTTACCAAGGCCACTCCAGTAGTGAATAGCAGGACTCAAACGCAGCCCAGGTCTTTCAACTTCAGGTAATGCTTCTTTCAAGAAATGTGTGCTGAACCAAGGTGACACATGTCTGTTAGCAGGGCAGAAATAGTCAAATCACTTTTTCCTAGATTCACTTGAGAAAGTCTAATCACCACTGATTTAAACCACCTTCTTCGAAGAACCTTGTCAAGACTGCAAGTTTTGGGACACCTGTGTGGCTTGGTGGGTTAAGCGTCTGCCTTCAGCTCGGGTCATGATCTCAAAGTCCCTGCTCAGCACAAGTCTGCTTCTCCTTCTACTCCCCACTCATGCTCTCTCTCACTATCTCTGCCTATCTCTCTCTTTCTCAAATAAATTAATGAAATTTTGGAAAAAAAAAAAAAAAGACCAAGTTTTGTCTCCTGGCCTCCTCGAAACAGATAACTGAGAACCAGGTTTTTTAGCAACAGCCTAGAAAATATTACTGTGAAGCCAGTGAGGCTGTGAAGAGACCATGATGTAGTAGAGAAGAGAAGGCATGAGCTTTGGACTGAGACAGTAAGGATCCAAACCCCACCAGTTACAAGATGTGTGATTTTGGGCATGATATTTAAATGCACTGTACCTCAGTTTTCTCAACTGTAAAGTAGGGATCATACCTCCTTCAGGCTTCTAGTAAGGATTAAATTAAATAATATATATAAACTGCTCAATATATAATAGGTGCTCAATAAATGATCATTTCCTTTCCCAACTTCTTCAAGGTGAATGGTGTCATAATAACTTGGATTCCTTGGAAAATAATAGAAGAGGGGGAAAAAATCACATGCTCAAAATGCTTATTGCAAAATTATTTATAACTGGAAGTGGATCACCATGAGGCTGATGAAAATTAACCTTCAGGAGGCCTCACATTCACAGGCCCCTTCCAAACCCTGGCAGGGGGCAGGGGGCGGGGGGAAGCCTTCATGGTTTGCAAAAGTAAGATGGTTCTTATTCCTTTTCTGAAAACATCTCTCAAAATTGTATAAATTTCAAGTCCCACAAAACCTGAATCTGTTCCTATTTATAACAGGAAATGGAGTACAACCTAATCTCTTTAGGCTGTCAACCTGAGTAGGGGAATGAAGTATTATACATTGTTAAAAATGAGAGTTCAGATGACTTTGCAACAGTGTTAGAAATGTTTACAGTTAAACTTAAAACCATAGGAAAGTGCAGGTACATTTGAGTTATAGCTATGTGAAATATAAATATATACATGTATAAACATATATTTTTTATTTACCACATATTTGAGCAAAGATCAAAAGTAAATAAGTATGTTGAAACAGGTATTAGGATCATAAAATAATATGAGATTTACTTTACTTTTCTGTTCTTAAGTTTCCATTAATACATTCTATATTTTTTCCCAAATTTTTAAAGGTACTTAAGTGAAAATCTATAGCTTAAGGTTAAACCCTAGCCTGCACATTATTCCCACTAATTAACGAATTTATTTTTGCAACCATTCAAGTGACTATTAAAAATATTCAATACTAGTCACTGTGTTAAGTGCTCAGGTTGCCAAGATGAGATTAATCATGGTCCCTACCCTCAAGAAGCTTACAACTTAGTTTGGAAACACATCTTGATAAAACAAATCATTAAAATGTTAAAAATGCTAGGATGCAGGTGTTTAACATATCATTAAGGAACTCCAGTGTTTGCCTGAAGCGTTTGTCTGCCTGCACAGTTTGTGTGTGTGTGTGTGTGTGTGTGTGTGTGTGTGTGTGTGTTTGGTTTTTTGTTTTTTGCCTGCACAGTTTTTTAAAAAGGAAAATAACCCTAGAGCTGACGCTTGAAATTTAAGTCGGAGTTTGTCAGGCCAACAAGACTGACAAGGATTCCAAGTAGAAGGGTAGCAGGTGCAAAGGCACTGAATTATTAGAGAGCTTGGCATGTTGCGGATTTGAAAGCAGATCCATATAGCTGAAGCATAGGGTGCTTCCAGAGAATGTTAGAAAATGAGGCAAACCATTAAGCAGACACTGGATAATAAACAGCTTTTTAAGTCATGCTTAGAAGTTTAGATTTTAGCCTGCTGACAGCATGGACATTGAAGCATTTTTATCGTGGTAGAGAATTGATTTGCCTGTTAAATAATTTCTCTGACCGCAGCGTGGGTAATAGAAGGGAAGCAACGCCAAAAGTAGGAAGACCAAAGAGGAAGTTATTTTTAGTCTGTGAAAGAGATGATCAGGACAGCAACACTGGGGACTGAAAAGAGATCAATCGTGGATTTGGGGAATATGGGGTGGAAACCGCAGGACTTAGTAAACTATCAGATGTAAATGGAGAGTGATAGAGAGGAAGAGTGAGAAGTAGTCTAGGAGGAAGTTCCAGGTTTCTAAGTTATGCACCCAAGTGAATGAGAGGCTCATTTACTATGAAAAGAAATGCATCAATAGGGAGGATTTCAAAAGAGGTGATGATAAGTTAAACAATGGGTGTTTTATATTGGTCCTATCTGAAAAACATCTAGCTGGAGGGGCGCCTGGGTGGCTCAGTGGGTTGAGCCTCTGCCTTCAGCTCAGGTCATGATCTCAGGGTCCTGGGATCGAGCCCCACATCGGGCTCTCTGCTCAGCAGTGAGCCTGCTTCTTCCTTTCTCTGCCTGCCTCTCTGCCTACTTGTGATCTCTCTCTCTCTCTCTCTCTCTCTGTCAAATGAATAAATTTAAAAAATCTTTAAAAAAACAACAACAACAAGAAAAAACATCCAGCTGGAGATACCCAGCACACAGTTTTGATGTAGAAGTTTGGACTCAGGAGAGGAATGGAAGCTAGAGCTGTTTGCTGATTGTGAATCTCACACCCCACACAATCCAGGAATGTACTGTGGAATATTGAAAAGTGATTGAATAGTTACCACCACAGTTTTCTGGATGGTGACAGGAAGACATCAGGAAGGGAAGGCTTTTTCTAATTCAGGTGAAGGCAACTTTGGGTCACTTCACTGGTAGGCTACAGGTAGAGATTAGAGCAGAAGCCATAACCACACCTAAGGGGAGAATAGGGCATTTACTGTGACTAGAAAAGTGAAAGAAAGCAGATTCCTGTGGAATACAAATACCTAGGAACAAACGGAGGGATCTGCTCAGGCCATGGTCTCAGGGTCATGGGATCCAACCCTGTGCTGGGTGGGCTCCATGCTCAATGGGAAGTCTGCTGGAGATTATCTCCCACTCCCTCTGCTCTTCCCCCTACTCTCTTTCTTTCTTTCTCTCTCTCTCTCTGTGTCTCAAATAAATAAATAAAATATTTTTTAAAATGGCAAATACAGGGTACAGTGGAGAAGTCTGCTATGAGAACCACTGAAACGAGGCCTCTGTGACTTATAACTTCCAAAAAGATCACTGATGGCAGCATACATTATGCCAACATTTTAGGGATGCAATCGAGGAGTAAAATATACACACCTTTTAAACTAGCATCCCACCTCTTGAACTTTATCCACAGGAACAAAAGTTTATAGACATATATGTACACAGATATTTACTATAACACTGTAATAGAAAATGAACAAAACAGGGGCACCTGGGTGGCTCAGTTGGTTTTAAGCATCCAACTTTTGATTTCAGCTCAGGTCATGATCTCAGGGTCATAAGATCAAGCCCCGTGTCAGCCTCCATGCTCAGCAGGGAGTCTGCTTGAGAATCTCTCTATCCTTCTCCCTCTGCCCCTCCCCCCTTGTTCTAAAATAAATAAATAAACCAAGAAAGAAAGAAAGAAAAAATGAACAAAGCAAAAAAACAAAAAACAAAAAACAAAAAAACCCCAAAACTTATAAATATGGTAGTTTTATATGGTTCAATCTAATTTTTAAAAACCTGAACACATTTCAAAAGTGAATAAACACAGTTGAATAAACAACAGACTATCCTCACTGGGGAACACTATACATCTGTTAAAAAGAATTACGTAGATTGATATGTATGGTTTGGAAGTGTAGCCGTAATATACTTTTAATTGAAGAGCAAGTTAGAGAACACTATGTTCTGTGTGGTGGGATTTTGTTTAGGAAAAGAAAGAGTGAAGGAAAGGAGAAAGGGAGAGAAGAAGAGAGAGGGAGAGTGCTGGATGGACTGGCCCTGAATGGGAGGAGGAGGGGGACCACTACTTCCAGGTAAGGGAGAAAGAGAGTGCCTATCAAAAGCTGCTGAAATTCCAGCTCCCTCCTTCTACCCACACTTTCACAGGCTTCTTCCTGAGGCTCTAGGAGGGATCATAGCCGTGATATAAGGGCAATAGAGTGGTGCCCATGTCAATGAAAATGGTGCAGTAGGGAAATCTAAGGGGCCTGTCTCTTCCCATAAACACTGAAAAAAAAAAATGGCAAAAACTAGCAGAATCCTCTTTATCAGAGCTCTAGAAGACAGTCAAAGGTTTACAGCAACCAGGGCTCCTGGTGAGAAAGAGAAAGGTGCAGAAAGAATATTTGAAGAGACAAGAGCCAAAAATGGCCCATATTTGATAAAATAGATGAATGTACAAGTCTGGATACCTCAATGCATACAAAGGAATTACAAATACAGAAACAGAAAAAAAATAGAACAGACGCTGTGATGCTGTATTGGTGCTGGATATATTGACATGGATTCATGGTTTTTAATATATGAGGACAGATATAGAAATGAACATGGCTGTGAATGCATACGTGACCGTGAGTGGGGATTCTCTACCTCTGTCTACCAAGCAGATGTGTCAGTTCGTTTACTGAGAAGGAGTCACCAAGACAGGATTAGATATGCAAGAAACATATTGGGGGAGTGTGACAGCCTCCAATGCAGCCCCCAGTGATTCTGACTTCTTGGCCGTCCCATCTCTGTGAAATCCCCTCCTATACTCAATACAGTTGACCTATCGCTGCAATGACACAGTGTGAATTTAAGGCTAAACAGTAAAAGACATGGTTAAAAAACAAATTTCAACTGGGTAAATTTTAAAGACCTTATTGGCTTAATCAACAATTTATGAATCAGGCCACAACCCATCTAGAAGATAGAAAGGAGCTCCAAGGAACTATACATAATGGAAGACTTTTATAGGCAGAAGGAGTGGGACAAGAGAGTCATACTGCAAAAAGTGCATTCACTGTGGCACAGTTACTTTCCTTCGGGAAATGGCCGGGGTCTATCAGGCAAATTACCTCACTAGGGCTGACCCGGTGATTCCTGATGATTGGTTTAAGATTCCATTTCTGGAAGAGGCCAAAACTGTAATTAAGTCTCAGTTTGGTGATATGGGGCTTAGCATAAGTGACTCCATTTTGGACCTGTTGTCTTGTTTTTAACAGTGGCTTCTCCTTTCTTCTATCAGAGCACTTGCTATAAGGGGAAAATCAGCTGTCATGTCACAAGGACACTCAAGTAGTCCTATGGAGTGGTCCATGTGGTGATGACCTGAGACCTCCTGCCAATAGCCAAGTGAGCCATCCTGAAAATAGATCCTCTAGGGTCAAGTCAAGCCATCAGATAACTATGCTGTGGCTGACATATTGACAGCAACATCATGAGTTTCCAGACCAGCTAATTTGCTCTGAAATTCCTGGCCTACAAAAACTATGAAATAATAAGTATTTGTTTTGTTTTAAGCTAATATATTTTGGGAGAAATTGTTACATAGTGATAGGTAACAAATACAAGTAGGAAACAAGAAGGGAAAGAAATCCTACAGACTGAGATATATTCTGACATTAGTGGAAGGAGACAAAGAAGGAAGGATTAGAGTAGGAAAAGTCTGGAAGAGCAGCACAGTTCCAAGAGGGATTTACTAGTAGATGGGGAGTTCCCAAGTCAAAGTTATCCATGGAAGAATTCCTATGTTTTGCCACAATGGGCCCACTGGTCCCTGCTGTGCTTAAACACTGACTGGGAGTAACCCTTGGGAGGTATGGCCTCAGTGCAAACTGGGTAGTAGATCCAAGGGGCAATAGTTGGGGCTATCAATCGATTATGCTCCCTGTAGCAGGAGATTTGAGTGACACATTTTTATAGGTACCATGGCAAGTTTGGAAGCACTGACAGCCCGATATCAATGAGCACAGCTAGTCTCAAGATCTTGGCTTCTAATTAACATTTTCCTTCAAGAAGAACCAGGGCTCCTTAGAGAAATGGCTGATCCCACATCTGGGGCAGGGAAAGTCTGAGTCCAGAACACCTTGGATCAGAGCAAGGCAGGGCTCAAGGAATGACATGAATGTCTCAAAAGGACCTAGAAGCCAACTTGAAGGGCTTTCTACTGGCCAAGTCAGTAACAACTTGAACATCAAAATTAAAAATGACAGTAAAATATTATCACCCATTAATTATGAGTAAGAAGACATAAGTAAATGAGTACTTCAAAATTTGATGAGAAAGGGGTTATTTACATGACTTCAATAGGAAAAAGAATATGTTCACAGAGGATATGCCTGGCAGATACTACCTTAAGCAAGGAATCAAAGTGAACATCATTGGTGATGGAGCAGCTTGAAATCATATGCCACATGGCAGGATATAGAGAGATGAAAGCAGCCTCACTTCTATGATATTCCTGCCAAGGTTGTATAACCTGAATATAATCATAAGGAAACACCAGTTAAGCCCCAAATTAAGGGACAAGTTACAAGATAACTAGCCTATCTTCTTCAACAATGTCAAGGTCATGAAAGTCAAAGAAAGACCATGGAATTGTTCTGGGCTGAGGGAGACAAATCAGTGCAGTGTAGGATTTGGAATTCTATCCTGTCGCTAGAAAACATGTCCCCGAGACAATTGACAAAACTTGAGTAGAGAGCCTGAGGACTGGACAATAGTCATGCATCAGTGTCACTTGTCTGGTTTTAATGGTTGCATCATGATTAGATGAGACAGAGTCCTTGTTTGTAGGAAAAAGTATTTGTGGGTAACGGGGCCTCAGGTCTGTACTGACTCTCCAATGGTTAAGGACAAAAAGTTCTTTGTACTTTACTTAACTCTTTTTTTTTTTTAAACTTTGTGAATGTTTCGAAATAAAAAAGAAATAAAAGTACTTACGGTATTTGGAAGATAAATATGTTATAAATATAAGGTTTTATTATTTAAATCCAGAAAGCCCTTTAACATTTTTCAACTTGATGAATAACTGCCCTTTCTTTTCTCCTCATCCAAGATTACTGCAGTTCATTCACAAGACTGAATGGAATCTTAACATTTAAACACCTAATCGCTTTCTTTCATCTTTGGCACAGATAAACTGGATTTCCCCACATGTATGAGTCACCTGATAACAAATTTCCCAGCTTAAATAGGTTTAAAATTGCGCTATTAGTAAAGCAGCATTGTGAATTGTATCTCAGATTCAAAATTTATAGTAACAATGTGCTTTCAGCATGCATGTTCTTTCTCGACATACAGTTTTCTTTCATGCCGTAAAGTTTTTCTGGTGTTGAAAAGTTCTCATGCAGCTGTGCCATAATAAAGCCCCTCCCCCACTTCTCACTCCCAGAAAATCAGACAGCTTGATGTGCTTTTAGCTTTAATTTGAATTGTAAAACACTGCATTCTTTTCACTTTCCCACAAAATGAAATAAAAGAAATATGCAATTGCTATTTGGAGGGTATATGTCTAGATAAATAAAATGCAGTCCTAACCTCTATCCCCAACCTTGCCATTTCTGAGAATGAGGTCGTAAAGGAACACTGCAGATAGGGAAAGAGGAATTCCTTTTCCTTCACCATTGTCAGAATCTATTCAATTTGGAATCATATGAATCAAATGTTTGCCTTGGAGAAAAAGAGAGAAAAATCAGTACTTACCAAAATTTAGCTTATCTAAAAATGTTTCAGCAGATTCCCTAGACTAGTGGTTCTCAGTGGTGGGGATTAAAGGTGGATTTTGCCCCCTCTCCCAGACTCTTGGCAATGTCTAGAGACGTGTTAGGTTGTCAAAACCAGGGGTGAGAGATGCCACTGGCATCTTGTGGGTGAGAGGCCAGGACTGTTGCTAAACAGGCTACCATCACAGGACAGTCTCAAAACAAAGAATTGTTAGTGCCAGGATTGAGAAACCCTACCCAAGATGAAAACAGGGAAGAGAGGCAGCTGAGGAAGAAAACAACCAAAACCAAGAAAGACAAACACAAAACACAAAAAAACAGTAATCGAACTATGAATTTTACACAGATTTAGGGATTAAGCTCCTATTTTGTGGCCTTTTAGGATACTGCCAAGGGTCAACTTAAGGCCATTTTGAGTTTTCCCTGGACTATGTTTTTATCAATTCACTTGCCAAGTATTTCTTGAGCACCTATTATGTGCCAGACACTGAGAACACAAAGAAGGATGTCTGCAAAAGAGAATTATTAAACAGCCATCGACAGGGCATGATCTGATTTGATATCAACACTTAGGTTGGTATTTTTCAATCCAGAACAAACCGCTTCCATTCCTTTCTGTCCCCATGCTTGTTCTTTAATGCCACTTCTCCTGGTTTGAATGTTTCTGGTATGGGGGAAGAGAAGGAAGAATCTGGGCTGCCTCTCTCTTGGCACTTCTTCCCAGCAACCCCCACCCCACTGAAGCCAGCTGACATACAGGAGTTTTAATGATGACAGTGCTGGTAAAAAGCAGGCAACAATGTGATGCAATTACAACCTGAATTGCGCTCTCTAGATTGATGTGGTTGGATATATTTTGAGTTTGATAGGGCTCTTATTAGTAATACTCATCCAGTGCTTTATAGTTTACAAAGCTTTTTCACATGCACTCTGCTGTTTGATCATCAAAACAAAGCCAGGAGGTAGGTATTATCCCATTTCACAGATGTGGAAGCTGAAGCTTACAGAATGTGTGTGAGTAAGTAGAAACAATGAACACAGAACTCCAGACTTCAAGTGTTATCCCTGTCCCCCCCTTGCCTTCTTGCCTTTCCTTCCTCCCTCTTTAATAGTGCCTTTTTATATGTGTTTTGATTTTCCTACTTGTATGAGACAGCAAAACTCAGGGAGCCTGCTTTTGCCCTCCCTTCTCTTATGTAGGTTTAGTCCACTGGAGCCCCTATTCTAGTTCATGTGGCTGTGTAAGGTTTTCCTAAATATATCCTGGTGCCTTTAGTGGCATCCTGATGGTCAAGTGTGTACTTCTTTTCATGGCACATCTGACCTTCTGCACCCGGCTGCTCGCCGAGTGTGACCAACCATCCTGGTTTGTCTAGAACTGGGAGACGGGACTTTCAGTGCTAAAGCTGGGACCATTCTAGGTAAAGTCAGACAGGTATCGCTGTGACTCCCTCTCCAGCTCCTAGTGTGCTTCTCTCAATGCTGTCTTCTGAGAATCTCTAGTCCTAGCATTTGCTGACCTGTTAGAATTCCCTATCTTTGATGATGCTATTCCTTTCACCATAAACATATACCTCCCTTTTTCTCTCAGCTACTCCATACTTTTTCTTTAAGACTACGCTCTGAAGAGCAGGTACTAATTTCTCCAGGAGACCTTCCCTGATCGGAATGTCCTTTTTTCGTGCTTCCACATTACCCCATACAGAACTTTGTCATAGCATTGAGCTTCACTCTATTTTTTTTAAAGATTTCATTTATTTATTTATTTGAGAGATAGAGAGAGATCACAAGCAGAGGGAAAGGGAAATGTAGGAGCAGACTCTCCACTGAGCAGGGAGCCCAATGGGATGCCGGACTCCATCCCAGAACCCCGGGATCATGACCTGAGCTGAAGGCAGATGCTTAAATGACTAACCTTTTCACCTTTCTTCCACTCTGCCCACTACTCAATGCCTGAAATTTACTCTATTTAAATCATTTGTTTTTTGTTTTTGTTTTTTTACTCTCTCTTGCAGAAAATGGTACACTCTTTTTTTTTACCCCAGTCCTTAGCACAGTTCCTGTCATCAGGCAGGTAATAAAGGTCTGTGAGCTAATCCAGTGGTGCTGGAACCCCATAAAAAGTGTTCTTAGTTTTCTTGCACAGACTTCTTGCCAGAGAGTATCAAAGCAGGGAGAAGGCTCAAGAGAGACACAGAAGTGAGGTCATAGAAGGAAGGGGTGTAGCCTTTCATATTTAGCAACTTTCATTAGTGTAACTTTGTGAACTCAAGAACAGTCTGGGTAGGAAAGAAAGATATGCAGGTAACCAGCACATCCAGAACAGACTAGAGACCTCCTGGTCTGCCTGTAGTTCTATACACTGTCCTCAGGACCAGAAGCACCTCTGAGTGTGAGTCCACAGGTGCACCTGGCTGGAATGAGTGATGAAAAAAAGTGGGAATCATTTCCTGCCAGAAAAAAGTAAGAATCATTTCCTGACAGAAAAAAAGCCCTCAAATAGTTTAACTGCAGAGGCACACATACAGGTAGGTATTGTGTAAACAATGGCCTGGCACAGTAGTTCTAGTTCTCAAACTTGAGCACGCATCAGAATCCACTGCCCGACTTGTTAACATGCAGACTGCTGAGTCCTGTCCCCCAGAGATTCTGAGTCAGTTGGTCTGAGGTGTGGCCCGAGCATTTTCATCTCTGACAAGGTCCCAGGTGCTGCTGCTAGTCTGGGGACGAGACTTTGAGGACCACCACCCTAACACTCCCTCCATCTCTAGCCTCAACAGATAATCCTGCCAGTGCTTTCACTGAGACAAGCGTGGTCAACCAACATCCAAGATTCATAATGACAAATCACCTTCCCTTGATAGAGCTACTTCTTTTTTTTTTTAAGATCTTATTTATTTATTTGACAGACAGAGATCACAAGTAGGCAGAGAGGCAGGCAGAGAGAGAGGAGGAAGCAGGCTCCCTGCTGAGCAGAGAGCCTGATGTGGGGCTCGATCCCAGGACCCTGGGATCATGACCTGAGCCGAAGGCAGAGGCTTTAACCCACTGAGCCACCCAGGTGCCCCGATAGAGCTACTTCTTAACATCACTTTATTTCTCGCCTTTTCTTGCAAATGCTTACAACTGCTCATATTGACCAATTTCATTTCTTCCCTGTTCATTCCCTCTGTTAATGCTCTGTGATCTTTTGTCCACTCTGCCCACTATTTGACTGTTCTTAAAGACTATCTGTAACTTTATGACCAGTGGGTATATGTTAGATAGAGAGAGAAAGGTGACAGCATTTGGGGTGACTGTGAAGGAGGTTGAAACTAATTTTTTTTTTCTTTTTTTGCTTAAGTAGACTCCTGAAAAACATTTCTCTTCCTGTTTTCACCTCAAGAAACCTAATTTCTCCTTGCTTTCTTTTTCCCCCGGTGGAGTTAAAAATAGCATGGATCTATTTATTGTGTGCCAATTTCCCTTAGGATGTCTGCAGATGTTAACAGATACTTCAAAGTCAATAAAGAAACCTCAGATTTTCACATCGGAGTAGGTGGAGAATAGAAGGCCCTTGATCCCTGTTAACTAACTTCGTTGGTTATCATCATCTTTGTTTTCACTGCTAAGAAATTTTTTCATAATTAGACTACAAATTCTTTTTAAAGTTTATTTATTTATTTTTTTAGTATTCTCTATACCCAACCTGGGGCTCAAACTCACAATCCTGAGATCAAGAGCTGCATGCTCTTCCAACTAACCCCACCAGAAGCCCCAGGAATATAACTATTTCAATTTTAATTGTAATGGTAGTTTTAGATCTACAGTAAATTCATAGGCATTAATTCATTCAACACCAAAATGTATACTTCTCCGAACTCAGACACACAGCCTATATTCAACAGGACACATTTGACCCAAGAACGAATTAAACTGGCATGAAAAAAGGAAAATTACATCTATTTGCAAGTGCAGAAAGGATTTTAGGCTATCATATTACATGCTGATTAATGATATTAGGGCAGTAAATTCATTTATTGATTCATTAACAGTATTAACTGAGTACCTCTCATACAAGGCACTTAAATAATAGGGGTGAATACCACAAAAACAAAGCCCGGAGTCTGTTACACTTAAGGGAAGTGTTGTGTAGTTGAAGACAATAGATACATACATAAGAAAAACTAATTAATTGTGGAAAACATCTCACAAGAGATTTTTGAGAGGCAGAGAGCCAATTGCATGGTGGGGACAATAGGTACCAGGAGCTCATAGTCATTGGTTCCCTCAGTAGCTTGATTTCATGAAGCAAAGTGAGATTACCTTATAGGAAGCTGGGAGAGGGGGAGGAGAAGTGGAAGGACTCCAATGATCATAGTATGGAAAAGGGGGGAAATAGAACGGAGAGGATTATTCTCTTCACGGAAGGCCTAAGACCACAATTGTGTTCAGAGACCAGTGAATAGCCCAGTCTGACTGGAGCAGAGATTTCAGGTGGTGAAAGCAAAGAAGTCACATTTTTGTAGCACTAAAAAATATCTTAAGATTTCATCAGTGAGTACCCTGGAAGAAATGGAGACTGGAAGGTTTAATTGATTGGCATGTAGTAAGGTTGAAGATGCACATATCATCGTATACTGGTTGGCATCTTGCAAGAAACAGAATGTTCTCTCTTGAGATTTAATAAAAGGACTAGTTACAAAAACACAGATAGGGTGAATGGAAACTTAAAAAAACAAGAAGGGTAGCAATATCAGGGAATCTTGGGGAACTTCCTTGCTATCCTTACGTCTGAAGGGGCAAAGAGAGAAAATGATCACCAGAACCCAAGGAGCAACAGTTTTGGGGAACCTAAGGGAGCCTTAGGGAGGCGAATGTAGCCAACCCACAGAGACCCAGCAGGGTGGGGACCAGGAGGATAAATGCCCTGATATCAACCTCCCTTCCCTTCACCCACCCACTCCCTTGCTTTCCTACTAGCACTTCCCATTGGCCAAATCCGGCAAGAAGGTAGAGGGAGAGGGCATTCGTAGATGTAGTCCATAAAGGCCAGCTTCCTGGGGCGCAGAGCGCAGTAGAGGAGAGAGTGGATCTGAGGGGCAAATGGAGAACATCTGGAATACCACGATCCTACCTCCAGGTTTGCACCCTGTAGAAACTCCACATGTGCGAAAGGACATGCCAAGTAATTGTCTTGCAGCATGGATCATAGTAGCCATAAACCACGGGGAATCCTTCATCAATAAAGGGCTACGTAATATTTGAGGTATATTCTTTTGTAAGAATATAGTACAGCCCTTAAAATGAATGAACTGGATAGACACAAGGGTGCGTGTGCGCATGCATGTTGTAGAGATACAGGCAGCATGATAGGTAACTGTATAAAAATATTTACAAACAAAGAGAAAAGACATTTGTCTGCTGCTTATACCCACACATAGGGAGAAGAACTATAAAAACGTGAGTAGAAGAACACATGAATTATGGTAGCGGTTTCCTCTGGTAAATGAGGAAAAAGGAGTGACACTGGGGGAGATGGGAAAAAGACTTTCACCTATATTCTGTATTTCAGAAAGATCTGAAACAAATATGACAAATCGAGTGATAACTGTTCTGAAGGACACAAAAATGCAGAGAAAGGAGACAGAGAGCACAGTGGATAATACTAGCAATGTAGATAGAGTGGCTACAAAGGCCCTTCTGGGTAGGTGACGTTAGAACGGGGACCCAAATGCAGGGAGCGTAAAGCAAGCAAGTGCCGGGGCACCACTCTTGCAGGCTGGGGGAGGAGCAGGTACAAGAGCTGAGGGGACAGCATGTCTGACCTCTTCAAATGGGAGACCAGTGTCCATGGAGGACGGTAAGCAAAGGGGAAGGTGAGAGGAAAGAGCTCAGAGGGTCAGGCAGGGGACAAGTCTGATAGGCCTCGTAATGAAGATGGTAAGAGGGTTGAGGAATGGAGAGAAGGCAAAAAAAAAGGGGGGGGTTAGTACCTAAGAAAGAGAAGAAGAGGATTATTGAATGACCAGCCTCCCCACAGGAGGATATAATTGGGGCTGCCCCTACATAGAGCAGTTCCAGTGCTTGGTGTTGAGCAGGAATACATTATATATATATATATATATATATATATATATATATATATATATATACACATTTTTTATTAATATATGTTGTATATAAATATTCTTTTAAAAATTTTAATGTAATGAGGTGATAATACATTCACAGGGTTGTGCAACCACAGTCTCTATCTAGTTGCAAAATATTTCCATCACTCCAAAATACAACTCTGTACCCATTCAGCAGTTTCTCCCCGTTGCCTCCTCCCCCCCAGCCCCTGGCAACCACCATCTCTGTGGATTGACCTATTCTAGACATTTCATATAAGTAGAATCATACAATATAAGCTTTTCTGTTTTTTTTTTTTCATGTAGACTAATGTTTTCTGGGTCATCGACATTGTAGCATGTATCAGTGCTTCATTTCTCTTTTATGGCTCAATCATACCTCATATGTATTTTGCAGTCATGATAGTAGTAAAATATGCATGACATAAAATTTTCCATCTTAACTATTCTTAAGTGTACAATACTGTAGCATTAAGTACATTTACATTGTTGTACAACTGACATCAGCGTGCATTTAAAAATGTTTTCTCTTTGGGACGCCTGGGTGGCTCAGTTGGTTAAGCAGCTGCCTTCGGCTCAGGTCATGATCCCAGCGTCCTGGGATCGAGTCCCACATCGGGCTCCTTGCTCATCAGGGAGCCTGCTTCTTCCTCTGCCTCTGCCTGCCATTCTGTCTGCCTGTGCTTGCTCTCTCTCCCTCTCTCTCTCTGACAAATAAATAAATAAAATCTTTGAAAAAAAAATAAATAAAAATGTTTGCTCTTTCTCAAACTGAGAAGTATCCATTAAAAGATAATCCCGACCCCCCCCCACGCCTGCCTCTCTGCCTGCTTGTGATCTCTCTCTCTCTGTCAAATAAATAAATAAAATCTTAAAAAAAAAAAAAAAGATAATCCCCAGTTTCTCCTTCCCCCAGTTCCTGGTAATTACCATTCCACTCCCTGTTTCTGTGAATCTGATGGCTCTAAGTTCCTCATATAAGTGGCATCATGCAGTATCTGCCCTTTTTGTAACTGACTTTTTTTCACTTACTGTAATGTCCCCAAGCCTGGTTCATGTGACGTGTGTCAGAATTTCCTCCCTTTTTAAAAAAACTTTTTAAAGTTTCTTTTAAGGGGTGCCTGGGTGGCTCAGTCAGTTAAGCATCTGCCTTTAGCTCAGTCATGATTCTGGGGTCGTGGGATCAAGCCCCAATCAGGCCCCCTGCTCAGTAAGGAGGAGCCTGCTTTTCCCTCTCCCTCTGCAGCTCCCCCCGTGTGTGCGTGCTCTCTCTCTCTCTCTCGCTCTCTCTCACTCTTTCTGTCAAATAAATAAATAAAATCTTAAAAAAAAAATTCTTTTAAGTAAACCTCACACCTGGCATGGAGCCCAAAGCAGGGCGTGAACTCATGACCCTGAGATCAAGACCTGAGCTGATATCAAGAGTCGGATGCTTAACTGACTGAGCCACCCAGGCGCCACAGAATTTCCTTCCTTTTTAAGGCTGAATAATATTCCATTCCAAATGTGTACACCACATCTTGTTTACCCCTTCCGCTGTTGATGGACACTTGGGCACTTGGTTTTTTTCCACTTTTTGGCTATTGTGAATAATGTTGCTATGAACATGGGTTTATAAGTATCTGTTCAAGCTCCTACTTTCAATTCATTTGTGTATTATATTACAGTCCTCCAGAGAAACAATAGGATATATACATACGGAAATTATATATATATATATATAATGGAAACTATAGATATATACAGAAAATTACATATGTAATGAGATTTATTATGAGGAATTGGCTCATGTGATTGTGGAAGCTGAGATGTCCCATGATGTGCCATCTGCAAGCTGGAGATCAAGGAAGCTAATAGTGCAGTTCTAATCCAGGTCTGACAGCCTGAGAACCAGGGGCACTGATGATGTAGATCCCATTCTGAGAACAAAAGAACAATATTTCGGCTCAACCTTCAGGCAGAGAGAAAGAATTCTTCTTCCTCCACATTTTGTTCTCTTCAAGTCCTTAACGGACTGAATAATGACCATCCACATAAGGGAAGGGTCATCTATACCATTCAGCCCCATCTGTTCAAATGCTAATCGTATCTAGAAATACCCTACAGACACACCCAGAAATAACGTTGAACTGGACACCTGGGCATCCTGTGACCCAATCCAGTTGACACATCTCAGGTAGACACCTAGGAGTGGACCATCACAAGTGTATACCCAGAAGTGGAATTACTGAATCATATGGTAATTCTATTTTTAAATTTTTGAGGAACCACCACTCTGTTTTCCATAATTGTTATACCATATTACATTTTTACCAATAATGTTGTGGTCATGGTATTTTAATGTTTTCCAATTCAGTGTGTATAGGGAGGACTGGGCAGTTCTGGAGCAGAAAACTTGCACATTGCCTGATGGGTCTCTCTCATGGGTGCAGGAGGGCAAGGCCGGGCCGACCTGAGTAAACCAAGTGTTCATTTTGAATAACTAGGGGGTCAGGGACAGGAAATAAGAGGTAGTGCTAGAAAAGCCTTGAAATCAGGGCCCAGTGGACCAGTTGAGGGCTTACACTAGATGATGCCTCTTGTAAAAGGAGAGAGGATGACTAGAATAAAAAAATAAGTGTTGGCAAGGATATGGAGAAATCAGAAACCTTAACACCACTGGTCAGAATGTGAAATGGTTAAGAAAAAAAAAAAAAAAAAAAGAATGTGAAATGGTGCACCAGCTTTGAAAAGCCATCTGACAGTTCCTGAAATGTTTACACATGGCGATACCATATTACTCAGGAATCACTCTTTGGTATATATATGCACAAGAGAAATGAAAATATATATCCACTTAAAAACATGTACACAAATGTTTAGAGTAGCATTAGTCACAGTAGACAAAAAGTAGAAACAAAACAAATGTCCTTCAACTGGCAAATGGCTAAACAAAATGTAGCATGTCCATAACTGAAATATTATTCAGCCATAAAAAAGAATGAAACACTGATACATGCTACACCATGAATGAACCTTGAAAACAGTATGCTAAGAGACAGAGGGCAGTCAAAATACCACATATTATATGATCCCGTTCTTATGAAATGTCCAGAACAGGGAGATCTATAGAGCTAGAAAGTAAATTTGTGGTTGCTTAAGGTTGAGAGTGAGGGATATATGGAGGTGATAGCCAAAGGGTGTGGGCTTTCATTTTGAGATGATGAAATGTTTTAAAACTGACTACAGATGGTTGTACCTATCTGTGAATATACTAAAAACCATAGAATTGTATATTGTAATTGGGTGCAATTATAATTGTAAATGAGTAAACTGTAGAGTATGGGAATGATATAAAAAGTTGTTGGGGAAAAAAAGGACAAGAAAATAGAACTTTTATTTCATGAGGGACTAGTTATCAGGCTACAAAGAGAATGTCAAGTATCAATTCATTATGATAGGAAGAATGTGATGGTGATTTCCACCATTGGAAATAGGGCAGTGTAGAAACGCAAAGAATAAAAGCACAGTTTGGAGGAAGAGATCTAATAAGGTTAAGACAAAAATATCAGGTCATCGTAAGTTATTTCTAGGTTGATTTGAATTCTACTAGCTTCTTTTCCAGAAGCTCCCAGAAAATGTGTTTTTCACATTTTTCATATCTCATGGGCCTATATTAAGTCATGTTCTCCAGCCAAACCCTGACTCGACCTAGGTGTGATAAAGATATGAATTACCCTTCAGTTTCCACACTGTCCTTTCTCCTTTTAGCAAAAGAACCAGCACTTTCCCCACTTTCAGCTTAGAACGTGGCCTGTACCCAGTTTCTCTTTTGGGTGAACTTGATCCTGTGTTTGAGTTCAAGTCAATGGGATGGGAGGGAAAGTGATGTGTGCGACTTCCAGATCATCCCCTCAGAGACCAAAAACTGTCTCCAGTGCACTGTCTCTTGGCTCTGCCTGCAGAATGGAACCAGGGCGTGCCCCTCATCCAGTTTCAACCACCGGGGGAGAATGGCACCTTAGGAGATGCGGCATAGTAAAATGAAAGAAATCTGTGTTACTTAACGGCAGGTGGCACAGCATTACCCCGCAAGCCCCAGATCTCCAGTCACTGACTTTCCTGAGAGTTAGAGGTGAATTTCCACTATACTTAAAGCACTATTTTGGGGTCTTTTTGTTACCATATCTTGGCCTTTACCCAAATGAATACTCTATGGGAAGGGAATGAGCTGATTGGCTTAATCAATTCAGTCCCACCTCAAAGGCTAGGGAGGGGTCAGCTTCCCCTGAAGCACCTGGGTTTACAGTAAAAGGTGAACATCTGAATGAAAAAATCAAGATGCTGGGTTGCCTGGGTGGCTCAGTGAGCTAAGCGTGGGACTCTTGATTTTGGCTTGCGTCCTGATCTCTGGGTGGTGGGATTGAGCCCAGCATGGGGGTCTGTGCTGGGCATGGAGCCTACTTAGGATTCTCTCTCTCCCTCTCTCCCCTGCCCCTCCCTCACCTCTTCCCCACCCCTAGTGGGCACAGGCAAGTGTGCTCTCTTTCTCTCTAAAGAAAGAAAGAAAGAAAGGAAAGGAAAGGAAAGGAAAGGAAAGGAAAGGAAAGGAAAGGAAAGGAAAGAAGGAAAGGAAAGGAAAGAAAAACAAGAAAAGAGAAGAAAAGAAAAAATCAAGGTGCTTTTCCTAAGAAGAAGAAGGAATAGACACCCAGCAACCCAAAGCAGAAGCTGCCCACTTACAGCCTAGAACAGAGTTTCTCCACTTTGGTACTATTGTCATTTTGGGTTGGATAATTCTTTGGGGGGGGTTAGGGAGAGTGTGCTGTCCTGTCCATTGTAAGGTGTAAGCGGCATCCCTGACGTCTCCTCACTGTTTATTGCCACCACCAGCTCCTCCTTAACCTCAACCCCCCTCATGAAATTAAAAATGTCTCTAGCCATTGCCAAACATCCCCCGGAGGCAAAAATCTCCCCTGGTTGAGAACTGTTGCTCTAGAAAGCCTTGAGGCTACCTTTTCTGCCTCTCACCTCTAGTCTTTTCCTCATACAGCCCATAGATTTTCTTTTGTAACAAAAACATATCATGTTCAGAAATGAATACTCTGTGTGCTCATATGGTAAAATCTAAACTCTCAAGTAGGGTTACCAAAAACCCTTCCAAAAAACTACCTCACTAGTCTCATGTATAATCCTATTGCAATACCCATTGCACTAGTGACACTAAATTTCTCACTCCTCTCAAAGTTGCCACAATTTTTTCCCTCATATGCATTTGTATATACTATTCTTTCTGCCTGGAATGCCATTGTCTACCTGCTCTTAGGGAAACTCCCATGCATCTACTCTTCAAGACCTAACTTGAACATGACTTCCCCTACTTAAAAAAAAAAACAAAAAACCTTGAATTTCCTAAAAAACACTTTGTTTCTCCATGCTACTTTGTTCCTACCTCTAGGATCATGCATGGCCCAACTTCTTATAATTGTGTATTGTCTTTGAATCACCAGTTCCTAACACAACGCCTGACACCAAGACGTTGCTCTGTCACTGCAGGTTGAATGGATGAGGGCAAGGAGGAAAATTGTCACAGCACTACCTTCAAATTTCACTAATTAAAATTGTAGATTGGCCGGAGATCATTGGCTTTTATGAACTCAGACTGCCTTACAACAGGTGTCTCTGTAACTGAACTGGAAAGCAGGTGGAAGGCTAACCTCAGACAGGGAATTAAATTCTTTGAGCGCTGTGTCTTGGTTGCCTGTGGATCAGTGAGCGTGAAGTGTTTAAACAGTAATTTCCAGCTGCCACTGCCAGGAAGATATTGAATGATGTTCCACACCAAGTATCATGTTCAAGTTTGTTACTCTGGGAGAGTAAACTGTGCAGTGGTGTGCTTCCCACAGCATGAGCTCAGTCTTTTCAAACACTCCCATTTGTCTGTTATCTTTATAAAGTCTTGACTGAAGGAATCAAAAATATATGTTTTGGACATGTAGATATACCTGATTCCAGAACCATATGTGCCCCGCCACTTAAGTCTCTAAACCAAAATTCTTGTGTCCAGACAGCACAACCATGAGAAGAGTATGTTTGTCTTTTTACAGAATTACAAAGCTCCTTTTAATCTTATCAGGCCACAGGTCTCCCTTCACTTTCGGATTTCAGAATATGCCCACTCTACTCTAGAAACAGCCTCCAAACTTCCTTTCTGCTTCTCATTACTAGTACCCTTCTCACAGGACTAGCAGAATAATCTTTCTGTTAACACAAATATTCCGTGTTGGGAATTGTAGAGTCTGTTAAAGATAATGCAAACCGGGGCACCTGGGTGGCTCAGTGGGTTAAAGCCTCTGCCTTCGGCTCTGGTCATGGTCCCAGGGTCCTGGGATCGAGCCCCGCATTGGGTTCTCTGCTCAGTGGGAAGCCTGCTTCTCCCTCTCTCTCTGCCTGCCTCTCTGCCTGCTTGTGATCTGTGTCTGTCAAATAAATAAATAAAATCTTTAAAAAAAAAAAAAGATAACGCAAACCTGCAGTTGGGTCTGAGAATAATAAAAACCTCATAAATGATCCCCCCATCCTCAGGTGGGATTTTTATTACTATTTTACTTATTTATTTATTTTAAAGATTATTTATTTGAGGGGGGAGGGGCAGAAGGCAAGGGAGAGAGAGAATCTTGAAACAGACTTCCCGCTGAGCACAGACCTGACACAGGGCTCAATCCCAGGACTGTGAGATTGTGATCTGAGCCAAGGACAAGAGCCAGCCACTTAATCCATTGCGCCATTCAGGCACCCCCGTTATTTATTTGAGATAGCGTGAGTGAGCAACAGTGCATGTGCGTGCTCACAAATGAGAAGAGGGGCAGAGGGTGAAGAGCTTGATATGGGGCTCAGTCCCACAACCCATGAGATCACAACCCGAGCCAAAACCAAGAATCAGACATTCAATGGATGGAGCCACGCAGGCGCCCCTGGTGGGTTTTTTAAAATCAGAAAAATCTTAATTCTGTATTAACTGTCACAGCACAAATATCTACTTTGTGATATGATAAGCCAGATGGAAATTCAAGAGGGAGAAAGATGGAGAAAGGGCAGAGGGCAAGAGAGCTCCTTGAGTTAGTGAGAGACAGGAGCTCTCAGCATCTCCTGTCATGGCTTGCTTACCTTGATCCTGTGGATCTCAACACTCTCTGCATGCTACGACCACTTGGGGAACTTGAATACTGAGGCCCTGGGCCCCAGTTGAATCAGAATCTCAAGAGATGGTTGGTACAACCAGTGCCTAAATATCTAATCACATATCTGGAGTCTGAAAGTCTTATTTCATAAACGCATTGCCTATCCCCGTGTGAGGGAAGCAGAGGGCTTTGAGAGTTCCACCGTGACTATATGGCCCCAGGGAGGAATGGTTTCCCTACTTTGCCCCTTCCTATCCCCGACACCCACCAAAAACATAGGATAGTGTTCCCAAAAGGAGCAGGAGGGATGCTGGGCAGGGGGAAAAAAATGAAAAATAATTATGATTGTGGATCTAATTATGCCTGGTGCATAAAGTCTACATACGGCCTGAAGAGCAGTTACTAGCTGTGCCTAAATCTTATTTTCATTCAGGATCAGGGCGGAGTTGAGCTGGAAACTATAGGTAAACAAGGCTGGGAACACAAGCTCCAACACAAGTAGCAGCAAAAGATATGGGCATATTTTCTTAGCTTTGAGTGAAGGGCATAAAAATGAGAAGGGAATTTCCCTTTCTTTTTCCTGTTGTGGTTGACATAATATTGGAAATTTGAAGGTAAACGTTTATAATCCTTCCCCAGAAAGTTTCAACTGGGTTATATAACATATAGCCAATTGGATTAAAATATGATTCATAATCTATATGTGTGGTTCTGTTTCTTAACCATAAAATGTGTAATGTTTGTGAATGTTATGATTTAAGGCTTAAGAGAAGAATGTGAACTTGGCTTTGAACTCCTCTTATTCCAACAGAGACCAATAAAGGCAGTAAAACCCCATTTTTACAGGCTGCACCCACAGGTGTGGTGCAGAAGAAGAAGCTGCTGTTGCAGGTGAAAAAGCCTTGTCCACAGATAGAATAATCTGCATGTCATTATGAGGTATCCCTCTACCTAGGCTCCTGCAGGTCTAGAGGGATCTGTGTCCCAGGTGGACTTTACTCAAGAATTCTTGAGTTGGTCCATCAGGCAAAATGTTTGGGAGGAACATTGATTTTTTAAAGATTTTATTTATTTACTTGAGACAGAGAGCAGGTGTGCAGGAATGGTGGGGAGGGGGCGCCGAGGAGCCGAGGGAGAAGGACACGCAGACTCATTCTGAATGTGGAGCCTGTTGGGGGCTCTATCTCACAACTCTGAGATCATGACTTGAACTGAAATCAAGAGTCGGATGCTTAATGGACTGAGCCACCCAAGCATCCCAAGGAACATTGATTCTTAACGACATACACCCAAATCCCCATTTGATGAGAGTTGAAAAGCACTAACAATAATAATAGTGGTGACTTCAATTTATTTCTACCATGTAGGCTCTGGGCTGGATATTTCATCTGCCGTGTTTTATTATCTCCTCATAACCCTGCGAGGTAGAAATTAGCACTTGGTCGCTTGGCTGGACTGAGTATGTCTGAACTAGGTCTTTCAGGTATGTCTCTGAAACCATGGTTTTCCCATTTTTATCAACAGCCTCTTGAACTGAGGGACCGTGTGCACTGGTTCCTTCCCCTCAAATCACTCATGAGTTCCAGTACCTGGAGTTGGTGCCTGAGTCCCTGCTGCTGAAGCTCCCTCTTGCCAATGGCCTCTTTGGCCTTCTTCCCATCACCTGATGCTGTCTGCCCCACCCCAGTTTGGGCTCACCTTCAGATTCTACCGTGACTTGGGTTATAGAAGTCGAAGTCCATCTGTCTTTTCCCGTTAAGTTTATGCTTGGGTTTTGGTATTTTCTTCAAGGCTTACATCCTTAGGCATGCACCTATACCCAGGTCATTGGCCTCTACATATTCCCATTGTTATGCCTGATGTCTGGCCTGTCCTGGCTGGAGTTTAGGAAAGACCTATTTGATGAAAGAGATGACTTTTCAGACTCTAGACACATGATTAGACATTGAAACAGTGGCTGTGTAAATTTTCATTTTTATAAGCGCTGTAGCAAATGCTCCTTCTCTAAAAAAATGTAAGTTGTGGATCCTTATCTTTTTGGGGTGCTGGAAGCTTCAACATTAAAAATATAAATGTGGGGAGCACCTGGGTGGCTTAGTCTGCTAAGGGCCTAACTCTTGATCTCCGCTCAGGTCTTGATCTCACGGTTTTGAGTTTGAGCCCCACATTGGGCTCCATGCTGGTTATGGAGCCTACTAAAAAAAAAGTAATAATAAATAACATACAATAATATAATATAATATAATATAATGTAATAAATATATGATGTTTTAAGTGTTTTTAAAAAATAAGTTTTGTGTTTTTTAATTATAAAAATTTTAGTTTTTTATAGACAACATGTGAAATACAGATAAATATAAAGAAACAAAATCACCCTAAGTCCGATAACCCAAAGATGGATAATCACCATGAGTGTTTTGGTGTATTTGGTAAATTTTCTTTATAACTTTACACATACAAAAACACACACAGAAGCAAAATGGAGATTATACCTAATATGGTATAATATTTCATATAATATTATCCTGCTAGCATTTCCCCATATCATAAAAATTCTTTTCCTCCCAGTTTATTGGAGTATAATTGTCAAATAAAGTTATATTTAAAATATATAACATGATAATTTGATATATACATACATTTTGAAATCAAATCGAATTGATTAAAAATAAAATTGGGGTGCCTGGGTGGCTCAGTGGGTTAAAGCCTCTGCCTTCGTCTCCGGGCATGATCTCAGGGTCCTGGGATCGAGCCCTGCATCGTGCTCTCTGCTCAGTGGGGACCCTGCTTGCTCCTCTCTCTGCCTGCCTCTCTACCTACTTGTAATCTCTGTCTATCAAATACATAAATAAAAAAATCTTTAAAAAATAAAATAAAATAAAATTAACACATCCGTCATCGCACAGTTATCTTTTTTGTGTGTAAGAATGCTTAAGATCTATTCAGCAAATCTTAAGTATACAGTATTATTAACCATTGTCACTATTCTGTGCACTAGATCCTCAGATCTCATCATCTTACTCACACCTGAAAGCTTATACGCTTTAACCAACATCTCCCCCAGGTCCTGGTAACCATGTTCTACTCTGATTCTACAAATCTGATCTTTTCTTTTCCCTTCTCTTTTTCTTTCTTTTAGATTCTACATATATATGATACTATGGAGTATTTGCCTATCTTTCCAATTTATTCCACTTAGCATAATGCTCTCTGTGTTCATCCACATTTTTGTAAATGGCAGGATTTCCTTTTTTTAAAGGCGGGATAATATTAATTGTAAATGTAGATACACACCACATTCTCTTTTCCATTCATCTGTCAATGGACACTTACGTTATTTCCCTACCTTGGCTATTGTGAATAATGCTGCAATGAACGTGGCGGTGCATATATCTCTTCAAGTTAGTGATTTCATTTCCCTTGAGAACACACCCAGAAGTGGGATTGCTGGATCAAATGGTGGTTCTATTTTTAATTTTTTGAGGAACCTCCATGCTGGTTTCCAAAGTCGCTGTACCAGTTTGCATTCCCACCAACGGTGTACAAGGGTTGCTTTTCGCCCCATCTTTGCCAGCATTTGTTATTTCCTGTCTTTTTGATACTAGCCATTCTGACTGCTGTGAGGTGATATCTCATTGTGGTTTTGATATGAATTTCCCTGATGATGAGTGATGATGAGCATCTTTTCATGGGTCTCCTAGCCATCTGGATGTCTTCTTTGGAGTAATGTCTATTCAGGTCCTTTGCCCATTTTTTAATCATATTATTTGGGTTTGGTTTGGTATGGTTTTTGCTATCGAATTCTAAGAGTTCTCTATGTATTTTTGGGTACTAATGCCTTATCAGATATGCGATTGACAATTTTTTTTCCCATTCCAGAGGTGGCCTTTTCATGTTGTTGATGGTTTCCTTGGTTGTGTGGAACATTGTTAGTTTGATATAGTCCTATCTGTTGCCTGTGCTTTGAGTGTCATGTCGAAAAAATCATTGCCAAGACCAGTGCCTATATTTCCTTCTAGGAATTTTATAGTTTGGGGTACTAGATTTATGTCTTGAATCTATTTTGAGTTGATTTTTGTGTATGCTGTCAAATAATCATCCAACCTCATTTTTAGCATGTAGGTACAGTGTCTTCCCAACACCATTTTTGAAGACTATCCTTTCCCTATCCATGTATTCTTGGCACCTTTGTCCAAAACAGTTGTCTGTATCCATTAGAATTCTTTGAAAATATGTCAGTAACTGTATAATATTCTACCTTAAGAATATAATATGAATTATGTAACTTATCTTGTTCAGAGACTTGGGCTGGTTATATTGATAAATGTGTTGCAATGAACATACTATGTATGAATTTTTATGCGTAATTCTATGTTCTAGATTACTGGGACAAAAAGGAATATTACCTAAAACAGCGATTAACAAATTTTTTATCTTTTTTTTAAGTCTTTATCTTACTTTATTTTATTTTATTTTATTTTATTTTATTTCTTTTCGGTGTTCCAAAATTCATTGTTTATGCACCACACCCAGTGCTCTATGCAATATGTGCCTTCTGTAATACCCACCACCAAGCTCATACAACCCGCAACCCCCTCCCCTCCAAAACCCTCAGTTTGTTTCTCAGAGTCCACAGTCCCTTATGGTTTGTCTCCCCCTCCGATTTCCCCCAACTCACTTCTCCTCTCCATCTCCCAATGTCTTCCATGTTATTCCTTATGCTGCACAAATAAGCAAAACCATATGATAATTGACCCTCTCTGCTTGACTTATTTCACTCAGCATAATTTCTTCCAGTCCCATCCATGTTGGTACAAGAGTTGGGTATTCATCCTTTCTTTTTCTTTTTTTTTTTAATCCTTTATACATTTTTTTTAATTTTATTTTTAAATTTTATTTTTTATAAACGTATAATATATTTTTATCCCCAGGGGTACAGGTCTGTGAATCGCCAGGTTTACACACTTCACAGCACTCACCATAGCACATACCCTCCCCAATGTCCATAATCCCACCCCCCTCTCCCAACCCCCCTCCCCCCATCAACCCTCAGTTTGTTTTGTGAGATTAAGAGTCACTTATGGTTTGTTTCCCTCCCAATCCCATCTTGTTTCATTTACTCTTCTCCTACCCCCTTAACCCCCCATGTTGCATCTCCTCTCCCTCATATCAGGGAGATCATATGATAGTTGTCTTTCTCCGATTGACTTATTTCGCTAAGCATGATACCCCCTAGTTCCATCCACCTCATCGCAAATGGCAAGATTTCATTTCTTTTGATGGCTGCATAGTATTCCATTGTGTATATATACCACATCTTTATCCATTCGTCTGTTGATGGACATCTAGGTTCTTTCCATAGTTTGGCTATTGTAGACATTGCTGCTATAAACATTCGGGTGCACGTGCCCCTTCGGATCACTACGTTTGTATCTTTAGGGTAAATACCCAGCAGTGCAATTGCTGGGTCATAGGGTAGTTCTATTTTCAACATTTTGAGGAACCTCCATGCTGTTTTCCAGAGTGGTTGCACCAGCTTGCATTCCCACCAACAGTTCTCCGCATCCTTGCCAGCATCTGTCATTTCCTGACTGGTTAATTTTAGCCATTCTGACTGGTGTGAGGTGATATCTCATTGTGGTTTTGATTTCTATTTCCCTGATGCCGAGTGATGTGGAGCACTTTTTTATGTGTCTGTTGGCCATCTGGATGTCTTCCTTGCAGAAATGTCTGTTCATGTCTTCTGCCCATTTCTTGATTGGATCATTTGTTCTTTGGGTGTTGAGTTTGCTAAGTTCTTTATAGATTCTGGACACTAGCCCTTTATCCGATATGTCATTTGCAAATATCTTCTCCCATTCTGTCAGTTGTCTTTTGGTTTTGTTAACTGTTTCCTTTGCTGTGCAAAAGCTTTTGATCTTGATGAAATCCCAATAGTTCATTTTTGCCCTTGCTTCCCTTGCCTTTGGCGATGTTCCTAGGAAGATGTTGCTGCGGCTGAGGTCGAAGAGGTTGCTGCCTGTGTTCTCCTCAAGGATTTTGATGGATTCCTTTCTCACATTGAGATCCTTCATCCATTTTGAGTCTATTTTCGTGTGTGGTGTAAGGAAATGATCCAATTTCATTTTTCTGCATGTGGCTGTCCAATTTTCCCAACACCATTTGTTGAAGAGGCTGTCTTTTTTCCATTGGATATTCTTTCCTGCTTTGTCGAAGATTAGTTGACCATAGAGTTGAGGGTCTATTTCTGGGCTCTCTATTCTGTTCCATTGATCTATGTGTCTGTTTTTGTGCCAGTACCATGCTGTCTTGATGATGACAGCTTTGTAATAGAGCTTGAAGTCCGGAATTGTGATGCCACCAACTTTGGCTTTCTTCTTCAATATTGCTTTGGCTATTCGAGGTCTTTTCTGGTTCCATATAAATTTTAGGATTATTTGTTCCATTTCTTTGAAAAAAATGGATGGTACTTTGATAGGAATTGCATTAAATGTGTAGATTGCTTTAGGTAGCATAGACATTTTCACAATATTTATTCTTCCAATCCAGGAGCATGGAACATTTTTCCATTTCTTTGTGTCTTCCTCAATTTCTTTCATGAGTACTTTATAGTTTTCTGTGTATAGATTCTTAGTCTCTTTGGTTAGGTTTATTCCTAGGTATCTTATAGTTTTGGGTGCAATTGTAAATGGGATGGACTCCTTCATTTCTCTTTCTTCTGTCTTGCTGTTGGTGTAGAGAAATGCAACTGATTTCTGGGCATTGATTTTATATCCTGACACTTTACTGAATTCCTGTACAAGTTCTAGCAGTTTTGGAGTGGAGTCTTTTGGGTTTTCCACATATAGTATCATATCATCTGCGAAGAGTGATAGTTTGACTTCTTCTTTGCCGATTTGGATGCCTTTAATTTCCTTTTGTTGTCTGATTGCTGAGGCTAGGACTTCTAGTACTATGTTGAATAGCAGTGGTGATAACGGACATCCCTGCCGTGTTCCTGACCTTAGCGGAAAAGCTTTCAGTTTTTCTCCATTGAGAATGATATTTGCGGTGGGTTTTTCATAGATGGCTTTGATAATATTGAGGTATGTGCCCTCTATCCCTACACTTTGAAGAGTTTTGATCAGGAAGGGATGCTGTACTTTGTCAAATGCTTTTTCAGCATCTATGGAGAGTATCATATGGTTCTTGTTCTTTCTTTTATTAATGTGTTGTATCACAGTGATTGATTTGCGGATGTTGAACCAACCTTGTAGCCCTGGAATAAATCCCACTTGGTCGTGGTGAATAATCCTTTTAATGTACTGTTGAATCCTATTGGCTAGTATTTTGGCGAGAATTTTTGCATCTGTGTTCATCAAGGATATTGGCCTGTAGTTCTCTTTTTTGATGGGATCCTTGTCTGGTTTTGGGATCAAGGTGATGCTGGCCTCATAAAATGAGTTTGGAAGTTTTCCTTCCATTTCTATTTTTTGGAACAGTTTCAGGAGAATAGGAATTAGTTCTTCTTTAAATGTTTGGTAGAATTCCCCCGGGAAGCCATCTGGCCCTGGGCTTTTGTTTGTTTGGAGATTTCTGATGACTGTTTCAATCTTCTTACTGGTTATGGGTCTGTTCAGGCTTTCTATTTCTTCCTGGTTCAGTTGTGGTAGTTTATATGTCTCTAGGAATGCATCCATTTCTTCCAGATTGTCAAATTTGTTGGCGTAGAGTTGCTCATAGTATGTTCTTATAATTGTCTGTATTTCTTTGGTGTTAGTTGTGATCTCTCCTCTTTCATTCATGACTTTATTTATTTGGGTCCTTTCTCTTTTCTTTTTGATAAGTCTGGCCCGGGGTTTATCGATCTTATTAATTCTTTCAAAGAACCAGCTCCTAGTTTCGTTGATTTGTTCTATTGTTTTTCTGGTTTCTATTTCATTGATTTCTGCTCTGATCTTTATGATTTCTCTTCTGCTGCTGGGTTTAGGCTTTCTTTCTTGTTCTTTCTCCAACTCTTTTAGGTGTAGGGTTAGGTTGTGTATCTGAGACCTTTCTTGTTTCTTGAGAAAGGCTTGTACCGCTATATATTTTCCTCTCAGGACTGCCTTTGTTGTGTCCCACAGATTTTGAACCATGGTGTGTTCATTATCATTTGTTTCCATGAATTTTTTCAATTCTTCTTTAATTTCCTGGTTGACCCATTCATTCTTTAGAAGGATACTGTTTAGTCTCCATGTATTTGGGTTCTTTCCAAATTTCCTCTTGTGATTGAGTTCTAGCTTCAGAGCATTGTGGTCTGAAAATATGCAGGGAATGATTCCAATCTTTTGATAACGGTTGAGACCTGATTTAGGACCGAGAATATGATCTATTCTGGAGAATGTTCCATGTGCACTAGAGAAGAATGTGTATTCTGTTGCTTTGGGATGAAATGTTCTGAATATATCTGTGATGTCCATCTGGTCCAGTGTGTCATTTAAGGCCTTTATTTCCTTGTTGATCTTTTGCTTGGATGATCTGTCCATTTCAGTGAGGGGAGTGTTAAAGTCCCCTACTATTATTGTATTATTGTCGATGTGTTTCTTTGATTTTGTTATTAATTGGTTTATATAGTTGGCTGCTCCCATGTTAGGGGCATAGATATTTAAAATTGTTAGATCTTCTTGTTGGACAGTTCCTTTGAGTATGATATAGTGTCCTTCCTCATCTCTTATTATAGTCTTTGGCTTAAAATCTAATTGATCTGATATAAGGATTGCCACTCCTGCTTTTTTCTGATGTCCATTAGCATGGTAAATTCTTTTCCACCCCCTCACTTTAAATCTGGAGGTGTCTTCAGGTTTAAGATGAGTTTCTTGTAGGCAACATATAGATGGGTTTTGTTTTTTTATCCATTCTGATACCCTGTGTCTTTTGATTGGGGCATTTAGCCCATTAACATTCAGGGTAAGTATTGAGAGATATGAATTTAGTGCCATTGTATTGCCTGTAAGGTGACTGTTATTGTATATTGTGTCTGTTCCTTTCTGATCTACTACTTTTAGGGTCTCTCTTTGCTTAGAGGACCCC
>NW_019154091.1:38755047-38817102 GCF_002288905.1 Enhydra lutris kenyoni
TTTCAATATTTCCTGTAGAGCTGGTTTGGTATTTGCAAATTCTTTCAGTTTTTGTTTGTCCTGGAAGCTTTTAATCTCTCCTTCTATTTTCAATGATAGCCTAGCTGGATATAGTATTCTTGGCTGCATGTTTTTCTCGTTTAGTACTCTGAATATATCATGCCAGCTCTTTCTGGCCTGCCAGCTCTCTGTGGATAAGTCTGCTGCCAATCTAATATTTTTACCATTGTACGTTACAGACTTCTTTTCCCGGGCTGCTTTCAGGATCTTCTCTTTGTCACTAAGACTTGTAAATTTGACTATTAGGTGACAGGGTGTGGACCCATTCTTATTGATTTTGAGGGGGGTTCTCTGAACCTCCTGGATTTTGATGCTCGTTCCCTTTGCCATATTGGGGAAATTCTCTCCAATAATTCTCTCCAATATACCTTCTGCTCCCCTCTCTGTTTCCTCTTCTTCTGGAATCCCAATTATTCTAATGTTGTTTCATCTTATGGTGTCACTTATCTCTCGAATTCTCCCCTCGTGGTCCAGTAGCTGTTTGTCCCTCTTTTGCTCAGCTTCTTTATTCTCTGTCATTTGGTCTTCTATATCACTAATTCTTTCTTCTGCCTCATTTATCCTAGCAGTGAGAGCCTCCATTTTTGATTGCACCTCATTAATAGCTTTTTTGATTTCAACTCGGTTAGATTTTAGTACTTTTATTTCTCCAGAAAGGGCTTTTATATCTCCTGAGAGGGTTTCTCTAATATCTTCCATGCCTTTTTCGAGCCCGGCTAGAACCTTGAGAATCGTCATTCTGAACTCTAGATCTGACATATTACCAATGTCTGTATTGATTAGGTCCCTAGCCTTTGGTACTGCCTCTTGTTCTTTTTTTTTTTTTGTGGTGAATTTTTCCACCTTGTTATTTTGTCCAGATAAGAGTATATGAAGGAGCAAGTAAAATACTAAAAGGTTGGCAACAACCCCAGGAAAATATGCTTTAGCCAAATCAGAAGAGATCCCAAATCGTGAGGGGGGAGAAAGGGGATAAAAAGAGGTTTAGAAAGAAAAAAGAAAAAAAAAAAGAAACAATTAAAAAAAGAAAACCAATAAAGAAAAATATGAAAAGGAAAAATATATATATATATATAAAACTAGTTAAAAAACGTTAAAAAAGAAAAGGGTAAAAGTTAAAAAATTTTTGCAGAAGAAGAAAAAAAATTGAAAAAGAAAAAAAATTAAATTAACTGCAAGGCTAAAAAATCATGGGGAGAAAGCCATGAGTTCCGTGCTTTGCTTTCTCCTCCTCTGGAATTCCGCTGCTCTCCTTGGTATTGAAACTGCACTCCTTGGTAGGTGAACTTGGTCCTGGCTGGGTTTCTTGTTGATCTTCTGGGGGAGGGGCCTGTTGTAGTGATTCTCTAGTGTCTTTGCCCCAGGCGGAGTTGCACCGCCCTTACCCGGGCCAGTCTGAGTAATCCGATCGGGTTTGCTTTCGGGAGCTTTTGTTCCCTGAGCGCTTTCTGTAGAGTTCCGGAGGGCGGGAATGAAGATGGCGGCCTCCCAGTCTCCGCCCGGAGGAGCCGAGAGCCTGGGGCCCCACTCCTCAGTGCGCCCTCAGAGAACAGCGCCCAATTACTCCCGTCACCCTGGCCTCCGGGCGCGCTCTGAGCTGACCGAGCCTGCGACCGGTTCAAGGTAACCCCGAGCTTAGAGCTTACTCCTCGGCTCTGTCTCTATAGCCAGCTTCCCCATTCTAATACCTGTAAGCTCTGCGACACTCAGACACCCCCGATCCTTCTGTGACCCTGCGGGACCTGAGGCCACGCTGACCCTGCGTGGGCTTCACCCCGGTTAAGCCTCTGGAGTGATGTCCCTCAGTGGAACTGACTTTTAAAAGTCCCAATTTTGTGCTCCGTTGCTCCGCCGCTTGCCGGTAGCCGGCCCCCCCCCCCCCCCCGCGGTCTATCTTTCCGTTGCTTTGGTCACTTCTCCGCCAGTCCTACCTTTCAGAAAGTGGTTGATTTTCTGTTTCTAGAGTTGCTGTTCTTCTTCTCTTCGATCTCCCATTGGATTTGTAGGTGTTTGCAATCTTTAGATAAGCTATCTAGCTGATCTCCCGCTACCTGAAGTAGTCTCAGCCTGCTACTTCTCCGCCATCTTGACTCCTCCCCCGGTATTCATCCTTTCTGATGGAGGCATAATACTCCATAGTATATATGGACCACATCTTCTTTATCTATTCATCCATTGAAGGGCATCTTGGTTCTTTCCAAAGTTTGGCGACTATGGGCTTGCTGCTATGAACATTGGGGTACAGATGACCCTTCTTTTCACTACATCTGTATCCTTGGGGTAAATACCCAGTAGTGCAAATGGAGAGTGATAGGGTAACTCTATTTTTAATTTTTTTTAAGATTTTATTTATTTATTTGACAGAGAGAGATCACAAGTAGACAGGGAGGCAGGCAGAGAGAGAAGGAGAAGCAGGCTCCCCGCTGAGCAGAGAGCCCAATGCAGGGCTCGATCCCAGGACCCTGAGACCATGACCCAAGCTGAAGGCAGAGGCTCAACCCACTGAGCCACCCAGGTGACCTATTTTTAGTTTTTTGAGGAATCTCCACACCATTTCCCAAAGTGGCTACACCAACAGTGTAAGAGGGTTTTCCTTTCTCCACATCCTCTCCAGCACATGTTGTTTACTGTCTTGTTAATTTTGGCCATTCTAACTGGTGTAAGGTGGTATCTCAATGTGGTTTTGATTTGAATTTCCCTGATGGCTAGTGATGATGAACACTTTTTCATGTGTCTGTTAGCCATTTGTATGTCTTCTTTGGAGAAGTGTCTGTTCATGTCTTCTGCCCATTTTTTGACGTGATTATCTGTTTTGTGTGTGTTGAGTTTGAGGAGTTCTTTATAGATCTTGGATATCAACCCTTTGTCTGTAGTGTGATTTGCAAATATCTTCTCCCATTCAAAGGTTGCCTCTTTGTTTTGTTGACTGTTTCCTTTGCTGTGCAGAAACTTTTGATCTTGATGAAGTCCCAAAAGTTCATTTTCGCTTTTGTTTCCTTTGCCTTTGGAGACATCTTGAAAGAAGTTGCTGTGGCCGATATCAAAGAGGTTACTGTCCATGTTCTCCTCTAGGATTTTGATAGATTCCCGCCTTATGTTGACGTCTTTTATCCATTTCGAGTTTATCTTTGTGTATGGTGTAAGACAATGGTCGAGTTTCATACACATAGCTGTCCAATTTTCCCAGCACCATTTATTGAAGAGACTGCCTTTTTCCCACTGTATATTTTTTCCTGCTTTGTCGAAGATTATTTGACCATAGAGTTGAGGGTCCATATATGGGCTCTCTACTCTGTTCCACTGGTCTATGTGTCTGTTTTTGTACCAGTACCACGCTGTCTTGGTGATCACAGCTTTGTAGTAAAGTTTGAAATCAGGCAACGTGATGCCCCCAGTTTTGTTTTCCTTTTTCAACATTTCATCAGCAATTCGGGGTCTCTTCTGGTTCCATACAAATTTTAGGATTGATTAACAAATTTTTTAGTCTTAGGATCCCTTTATACTCTTCATTATCCTTGAAGACCTAAAGAGATTTTGTTTATATTGGTTATAGCAATCGATAGTTACTATATTAGAAGTTAAAAATGAGAAATTTCAATAATATTTATTTCAAGTATTTAAAATTTACCTTAAAAATAACAGTAAGGAACACATTGTATCTGGATAAAGAGGTGAAAATTAGTGAGAAGTAGAAATCAAGTATGCAGCTTTACTCTAGGGCCTTAAAGAAATTCCTAGGTTTCTACTGGTCCTGTTGGAGAGATGGGAAATAGAAAAGCAGGGGCGTGGGAGGCTTAATGGAAGTAGAGATGGGAAAGATGGTGAGTCTGAGGGAGAGTCAGCCAGTGTCCTCGCAGGACACATGGGAAATATTTAAGGTTTTGGTCCACTAGGTGAAACTTTAAAGGCATTATCTTCCTTCTGACACTTCTAGAATGCCTCCTAAAAGACCTGCTTTGTAGAGTTCAAAATACCTGCTTTATAGGGTCCTTGTACCAACATTAAGCCACTTATTTTTTAAGACTTTATTTTAAGGTACTCTCTACCCCCAACATGGAGCTCATACTCACAACCCTGAGATCAAGAGTCTTATGCTCCACTGACTGAGCCAGCCAAGTGCCCCGAGTCACTTATTTTTAAAACCTAAGCATGAGATACGTTACACAGATAGGAATTTGCAGCCTATTTGTGAGGAAACTGGTAGGTTGTGTCACTGGTCTCAGGCTGGGGTTGGGGCGATGGACGCAATGGAATCACCAGTGGTCCTAATTACAAGTAGAGCGGTATGGCCATTGATTCTGGACAGAGAATACCATTAGTTCAGGAGTCTATCTTCGAAATTCACTGCCTCTAAAAGTGATTGAAAGGTGTAAAAAGCACAAGCTACTTGCTAGACTACTATGCAGGTACCTAGTTGTATCAGTGCGAATTTGTGTATTTGGATCTCTCCCACCTTTCAATTTTCACCCAGAGACAGAATATACAAATAGGCAGTGGCCAAATATATGACCTGTATGGCAGCAGAACTCTGACCCACAGCCTCTTCTGCAATCAGCTGAAGAAGCCAAGCAACTTGGCTTCCAACTCAGGACCCCACCCCCTTTCTAACCAGGACCAACCCGAGAAAGCCAAATATACTCTCCAACCCCATCACTTCTAGGTAGCCCACCCCCACCTTCCCCATGCCCATAAATTCCAGTTGGGGATTACCTGAAGCCTTCCATCTTTCCCACTCTAGGGTTTAGCTAATCCCCTGCCTGGCTCTGGTCTTCGCCAAGAGCAAGTGACAGTGGCTGACTCTCTTACTATACCAGGCTCGGAATAAAGAGCCTCTGTGCTCATTTGGCGTGTCTTTATTGATTTCCACATCACTGAATGACTAGTGAAGGCTGTCACAAAGCCAAGTTATGAAGAAAGCATCAGTGATTGAACATTCATAAAGTGCTTTTCAATCATTTTAGGATGCCTTGTAAACACCTTGTGAAACACTGATATCCCCATTCTAGAGCTGAGAATATTGAGAAAGAACCAGGAGATTAAGCGCTGTGCCCAGAGCTGGGATCAGAACATAAACCCCACTGTGTCTAAGGTCTGTTGTTTATCCACTGAGTTCAGGCAACACTTTGGAATCATTACCATTTTAAAGCATTTTACTCTGGGTTGAGTGAATATTAAGGAGTAGATCACATTTCAGCCTGGCAGACGCGAAAGTCTTGTTTTTAGTTTGTTTTTCTAAGTTTTAGTAGACGACATATGGGCTCCATTAACTTTACTATGTAGCACAATTTCGAAGATAGTTTCTCTTCCAAAATATTTTTCACTGTAATTTAACATTTTAAAGTTCAGCACACGCCGTCAACCCCTGATACTTTGTTTTTCTCAGAGTTGTGACCTTTTCCTCTCCCCTGCAGGGGTGGAGGACCAGAGGTCATAAATCCAGCCAGGGGTACCCGTTCTGTTATTGCCACTGATGAGAGTAACTGTGCCTGCATTGGAAAAAGTCCTCCTAAGGTAAGGGCTTTTCTTTTTTTTTTTTTTTTTTTCTTAGTTTTAAACATGAAGGAGAGGCAAAAGGAGAAGCAGGCTCCCCGCTGAGCAGGGAGCCCGATGCAGGGTTCAATTCCAGGACCCTGGGATCATGACCTGAGCCGAAGGCAGATGCTTAACCGACTGAGCCACCCAGGCACCCCTCCATTTTTTTTAAGATAAGAAGTTTTGGGGGTTACCCCAACTCACTCCCCCATCCACCACCACCAAGTCTTAAGATTGCTGATGATGTTGACTGAAGGTGAAGTGAAGAAAATCAGGACATAGAGACTGACTGGAGTATGAGGCCCGCCTGGCAGGCACAGGCAAACGGGAAGGGATCATCCTTGGTAGCTCGTCCTGTCTGCAAAAATGTATTGACCCCTTTCCTCTCTACCCTGGGGCATGAAAAAAGGAGGAGGTGAGGCAGCAGCTCTAGGCCCATGCACCACTGGACGTGAACACCAGCATGAACACCCTCGTGGTTTGTTAGGGCTCACTGGCCAAGACCGATCAATTTAGCACCGTGTGTACTTTCCTTAAATATAAACCAATGACATCGATTCACTGGCTCGTGGTTCATCTGTCCAAGTCCCTGGAATCCTCTCCTTCTCCCACTCTCCCTTCCTTTCTCACTTATAAATGTATACACTAGCTTCAAATCCTTCTTCCTTCCACATTATCCTTTCATATTTCTTCATTTTTTTTTTTAAGTTTACTATGCATAAGCCTGCATTGAAAGACCTTCCAATGTATAGGGTCAGGTATGTGTTGTGAGAGCTTGTAAGGTTTTCCTATGGTGGTGCAAGTTCATGGCTTTCAGGGACCGTGAGAACAGGTGAAGGGTCTGAGGAGATGGGCAGCTCCAGCAGAGCTTGCCGGTTCCACAAGTCTCCGATTTCCTGGCGAGCCATGCCACACAAGGCAGAGAGGATTCTGGGTGGAGAACAATGCTCCCAGGGCCTGAGGCATTGAGGGCGGTGCTGGGGATGGAGGAGACAAGAACAAGACGGATGGGGGGGGCACAGGACAGAAGTATGGAAGAGCCCACCACCATTCCAAATTTTTATCGTTTTTGTCTAGCTGCCTTTGGGCTTCCCTTCATCCCACAAAAGAAAGGCCCAAAACCTTAGAGTGCAGAAATCTGCAAGATGTTACAAGTAACAGATGCTTACTGATCACCAATTCAATGCACAGGCCAGCAGGAGCTGTCACAGCAGAAAAAGCAAGGATGGAGAAGCAGAGGACAAGGTTGGGCAAGCTCTTCAATTCTCTGAACTGTATTTTTCTTATCCTTTAATGCGCTATAATTAGGACTTGGTGAGAAAAAAAAAATAAGCTTGAGCCTCTAGCCACAGGTGACAAACAATAAATGACACTAACAGATAAAAAAGAAATGTAAAGTGCTAATTTTCCAGGCACTTTTCCATACTGCTGGGAAGACAAATTATCCATATAAAAAGATGAATACAGAAGGTTGCATAGTTGACCCTTGATAAAGACAGTATTTTAATATAATCACTGAGACAGAATTTAGTCTTTAACAAGTCCTATGTGTCCTTATTTTCTATTATTTAAATGTAAACGGGTACTTCCCATTGAGAAAAGATGACAAACAAATATGACCAAAGACATTATAAATTGTATAATGTACAACGAAATTCAGACTCAAAATTGGACCCTCCCCCTGGGGCACCTGGCGGGCTCAGTGGATAGGGCATGCAACTCTTGATCTCAGGGCTGTAAGTTCGAGTCCTATGTTGGGTATAGAGATTGCTTAAAAGTAAAATATTTTTTAAAAAATTGGACCTTCCCCTCCTTAATGTTCTGGGTGAGTGTGATACTAGATGCATTATTTCTATAGGGACATAGCACAGTATGGTGGAGAGAATATTGAATCCAAAGGTTAGAGTTCTTGGTTTTAGTTTTGACTCTTTTGCTAAGCAATATCTTAATTTGGGAACAAAAAGCTTAGATTCTGGGCCTGATCATGGCTATAGAGGTACTCTAAAAGTTACCTTTGAAATTAACCAAAATAGAGACTCCTGGGTGGCTCAGTTAATTAAGCGTCTGCACTCGGCTCAGGTCATGATCCTGGGGTCCTGGGATTGAGCCCTGCATTGGGGTCCCTACTCAGCAAGGAGCCTGTTTCTCTCTCTCCCTCTGCCTGCTGCTCCCCCTGCTTGTGCTCTCTCTCTCTCTGTCTCTCTCTTTCTGACAAATAAATAAAATCATAAAAAGTAATAAAAAGAATAAAAAAATAAAATGAGCCAAAAAGGGGTGCCTGGGTGGCTCAGTGGGTTAAAGCCTCTGCCTTCGGTTCATGTCATGATCCCAGGTCCTGGATCGAGCCCCACATTGGGCTCTCTGCTCAGCAGGGAGCCTGCTTCCCTTCCTCTCTTTCTGCCTGCCTCTCTGCCTACTTGTGATCTCTGTCTGTCAAATAAATAAATAAAATCTTTTTTTAAAATGAACCAAAAATATAAGCACACAAAGAAAAACAAATTCTGCCAGCTCACTGTCCTACAGGCTGAGTAAACCGTACTACCTCCCTTCTAAAGAGCAAAATAAACAAAACCAAAATGCTTATCCTCAGCACATGGTCTTAGTTAAAATAAAAGTATACACTTCAGTGCTGTATAGACCTGGATTGTATCCCACTCTCCTAAAAAAGTCATGTAAGTGGGGTCTCGACTGGCTTCTCTCTTCATGATGTAGGAGCTGTTGCATGTACAGCTGATCGTGTTACCTTCCATCCCTGAAAGGAATGAACTGTAATGAACAGGCTTTAAAGTTCACACGAGATCATTTACCACCTGTCTACTATGCATCAGGCCCACTGTAGAGAATGGTGGACCCAGAATAACATTGTTCTCTAATGTATCAATCCGGTGGTGGAATATATAAACTGATACGTTGTATGTGAGGGTCTTGCTAATGGTATAAATCAACAGCCCAGCCAGAAATCTAGGAGGAGGAATGCTCTCCTGGGAGACTCTGAGAAGACTGTGGTGGAGACAATGTTTGAGTTGAGTCTTGAGAGGCAAGTGGAAATTTGCCAGGTGAAGAAAGAGAAGGGTATTTATGAGCAGAGGGAATAGCGTGGCTCAGGAAAGTGCCTAGCACGTCCGAGAAATAGCGAAGAGAGATGTGTAGCTGCAGCCCAGATTTTGTGGGAGGGAAGGTGGATGGACAGATAGTTTGGGGCAAGAGATGGGGAGCTTTGTTATCCCACACTCAGGGGGGAATCTCCCCTGTAGTCAACAGGGGACCACAGAGGTGTAGTGTGTGGTATATTGTATGTGTTGTGCTTTTATCTTCTTTTTATTTTTTATTTTTCACAAGATTTTATTTATTTATTTGTTTAGAGCATGCTCACGAGCCAGCGAGGGGGGATGGGGCAGAGGAAGAAGGAGAGAGAATCTTAAGCAGGCTCCACACCCAGCATGGCGCCTGAGGCAGGGCTTGAACCCACGACCCTGAGATCGTGACCTAAGCTCAAATCAATAGTGGGATGCTAGGGGTGCCTGGATGGCTCAGTGGATTAAGCCTTTGTCTTTGGCTCAGGTCATGTCTCAGGGTCCTGGGATCAAGCCCTGTGTCAGCTCTCTGCTCAGCAGGGAGCCTGCTTCCCTCTCTCTGCCTGCCTCTCTGCCTACTTGTGATCTCTCTCTGTCAAATAAATAAAATCTTAAAAAATATGTATATAGAAAATAGCCAGACACTTAACCAACTGAGCCACCCAGGCGCCCCAAGATTTTATTTTTAAGTAACCTCTACACCCAGCACGGGACTTGAACTTACAATCTGGAGATCAAGAGACTCCAGCTCCACTGACTCAGCCAGCCAGGCACCCCATGCACGCATGTGTTTGTCATACTTTTAAGGTAATGGGAGGTTTGTGCAGAGGGAGTGTGTAACTTGGCTGTAAGGAAAAACAGGTTAGGAGACCAAACAGGAGGTGGCGGGGTGGGGGTGGGGGGTGGGGAGGGCTGACTTTGAGAAGCACTTCTTTTTTTTTTCCCCTGAAGTGGGATTCTTTATTGGAACTTAATGTTTACATTGACAGATTGCTGGACCCAAATGTTTATAAGTTTTTTTTTTCAGTGTTCCAAAATTCATTTTTTATGCACCACACCCAGTGCTCCATGCAATATGTGCCCCCCATAATACCCACCACCAGGCTCACCCAAGCCCCCCACTCCCCCTTCAAATCCCTCAGTTTGTCTCTCAGAGTCCACAGTCTCTCAAGGTTTGTCCCCCCCTCCGAATTTCCCCAAGTCACTTGAGAAGCATTTCTGAAAGAGAAGAGATAATATGTGGTAAACACTGGATGTGGAGGCTGAGGAGGAGGCAGAAATAGAGTGTGACTTTGAAGTTGCTCAATACAAGGGAGACTGGGTGGCTGGTGGTACTGTTGACTGAGGTCAATTCAGAACAGGATGGGTTCTTGACTGCGGTGTGCTCCTGGCTTAAGAATCAACACTGACAGCACCACAGGTGGTCAGTGCCCAAACAAGAAGACAGGATGTCAGCGGCCAACAAAGTGCATGAAGCCTACCCCAGAATGAGACCACTGATCTTAATTGCCAGGCTTTGTGCTAAAAGTAAAACCTAACTTAAAAGTTCTTTAAGGGGAACCTGGGTGGCTCAGTCAGCTAAGTGTCCAACTCTTGGTTTCAGCTCAGGTTATGGTCTCACGGGTTGTGGGCTTAGGATTCTCCTTTTGTCCCTTTCCTTGCTTGTGGGCATACTCTCTCTCTCAAAATAAATAAATATTTTTTTAAAAGTCTCTTTAAGTAGTTCTGAACAGTTCAGTTCAACACCATTTAAAAGCTGTTTTTCTAGGGGCACCTGGGTGGCTCAGTGAGTTAAGCTTCTGCCTTTGGCTCAGGTCATGATCTCAGGGTCCTGGGATGGAGCCCCGCATCGGGCTCTCTGCTCAGCAGGGAATCTGCTTCCCCCTCTCTCTCTGCCTCTCTGCCTACTTGTGGTCTCCGTCTGTCAAATAAATAAATAAAATCTTAAAAAAAAAAAAAAAAGGCTGTTTCCTAAAATGTGTCTCGTTTATTGCAAACCTCTTTTTTGGTTACACTGTGTATGATTTCCAGTTAAAAGAATGTAAAGTGAGAATGCTAGAGCCGGATTACCTGGGCAGGTGACCCTAGGCAAGACTTCAACCTCTTGTGCTTCAGTTTCCTTGCTTGCAAAATAAGTTCTTCATGAGGCTGTTACAGAAACAAGTTCATAAATGTAGAAATGTGCCTGGCACATTGTCAAGTACGTTATAAGTATTTGCTATCATTATTAATAAGTAATGGAATTCTCAAACAAGATTTTAAGTGGACTGTTCCAGAGCTGGTGCTGTTGCTTGATAACCAAGTTATGAAGGACCAGTCTCTTCCCATATAGCACTTTGCCATACTCAGCTTGTTAGTGATGTCTCCCTTCATGGTGGCAGAAAAGCTGAAATTGCTCCAAGTATCAAGCCCTTACACAACTGGCATTCCAAGTAGGAAAGGAGGGTTGGAAGGAAAAAGGACTTTTTTCTTTGTGCCGCCCTCACTTATTAAGGAGAAGAATTTTTCCTAGAAGCCCCTAGTAGGTTTCCTTTCAGCTAGAACTGGGCCATAGGCCCATGCCTAACTTCAAGAGGGGCTGGGAAAAACTCTGACACTTCTAACCTACAACAAACGAGGCAAAAGTGAAACTGGGGCCGGTTGTTGTATGGATAACTGTAGTGCCTACCATAGCCTTTGAAGTAGTTTCAAGGATGCCTCACTCAGGCAGGAGGTTCTTGAGAAATAAGAGTGTAGAAGTCTTTATTCAGAGCGAGTCAGCCATAGGCTTCACCCTTCAGAGGTCATTAGCTGTTTTAAGAATAGCTTTTGAGGCATAATATTCCATTGTATGTATGGACCACATCTTCTTTATCCATTCGTCTGTTGAAGGGCATCTTAGCTCTTTCCATAGTTTGGTGACTGTGGCCATTGCTGCTATAAACATTGGGGTACAGATGGCCCTTTCTTTTCACTCCATCTGTATCTTTGGGGCTAAATAAGTATCCAGTAGTGCAATTGCAGGGTCATAGGGAAGCTCTATTTTTAATTTCTTAAGGAGTCTCCACACTGTTTTCCAAAGTGGCTGCACCAACTTGCATTCCCACCAACAGTGTAAGAGGGTTCCCCTTTCTCCACATCCTCTATGGTCCATATATACAATGGAGTATTATGCCCCCATCAGAAAGGATGAATACCCAACTTTTGTATCAACATGGATAAAAGGGGACTGGAGTAGATTATGCTGAGTGAAATAAGTCAAGCAGAGAGGGTCAATTATCATATGGTCTCACTTACCTGTGGAACATAAGGAATAACACGGAGGACATTGGGAGTTGGAGAGGAGAAGTGAGTTGGGGGAAATTGGAGGGGGAGACAAACCATGAGAGACTGTGGACTCTGAGAAACAAACTGAGGGTTTTGGAGGGGAGTGGGGTGTGGGTTGTATGAGCCTGGTGGTGGGTATTATGGAGGGCACATATTGCATAGAGCACTGGGTGTGGTGCATAAACAATGAATCTTGAAACACTGAAAAAATAAAGTTTAAATAAATTTAAAAAAAAAGAATAGCTTTTGAACCCAGGAAAAGTCCTGTTGGTAAAATATGGAGAGGATATTTTTAAGCAGGGCTTCCTTTCTAATATTCTGGTTCCTTCTTAGCTGTCACCTTCCTTTCCCACAAACCAAAGGAGGGGGCTCATAATTCAGTTCACCTTGTCTAAAAGGTTGACCAAGCTAGGCACTGTTAAAGTTACTTGTAAGAAAGCATAGGCAGGCTCCCTTCACTGACCCAGCAGCAGGGGGTTATAAGCAGGGAGAGCTGCATGAGAAGAGCTACCCTTTCCTCCTTAGATGCATGTCTTAAATCCAGCTGTTCCCCCACAACGCACATCCCAGACTCCCTCCCAGAGTCGGGTCCCGAAGCACCTCTCATCTGGGCTTCTGCTCAAGTCTCTCCCTTGCCAGAAAGAATTCAGTGCAAAAAGGTAGACAGAGAGCTATGAAAGAGCCAGAAGAAAATGTTTCTAAACACCCACAGAAAGCCAGATTCCCACTAACCAATTCAGTTAACAAAGAGAGGAGACATTTTAAAATTCCAAGGCATTTAGTTACTAATCTGATTCTGGCCTACATGTGGATATTCAATAAATACTTGTTAAATTGACTCAAAGTTTTATTTATTCAACCTACTTAAAGCTTATGTAAACCCCTTGGAGATTTGTGTCAAGCTGTTAAGTTGGAAAATATATGAAAAGTAGAATTTTCCCTAGACCGGCTTTCCTGTTAATGAGCTTTATGAGCTTAGTGTAAACTGGTGTGTGTGTGTGTGTGTGTGTGTGTGTGTGTGTGTGTGTGTGTGTGCCCCGCAGAAGGAGGAGGTAAGGAGGAAACAGGAGAAAAGCCTGTTTCTATCATTTCCTACGTTTGTCTTCATTGCTGTACTTACTAACCAGCTTCTGCCCTCTAGTGCTCACTGTGTTAAGTTCCCTTCTGAATTCCATTTTCATCTAAAAATCCAGGACTCCAGGAAGGGACAATCTCTTGTTTTGCAGATGAGCAAACTGAAGTCCAGAGACTGAGGTGTCCAACTGACCCAGGTGGTTTCCTGGATTCTTAGGTACCTAACTGTACCTCATCCGGCAAACCCTTTTTATTAAATGCCGTGCCTCAGACATTTCAATAACTAATCAATAAAAATTACAGCATACTTGTCATACACCAGAAACTAATATAACACTGTGTGTTAACTCCACTGGAGTTACAAATAAATAAATGTTTAAGATGCACATAAAAATTACAGCAGCGTAATCATTTAACGATAATGTTAAGTGTTATCTGTTATTTTCTATGTTATTCCAAATAAAGCCAAAATTGACTGTTGGTGAAATTTTGATAAGGATTTCTAAATATTGTTGCTATGTTTTAAACTTGGTGAAGTTTAGAAAATTCCTGTATTACTTTTGGGGGCAGGGGGGCAGGATATTTAACCAGAATGGACCCAAAGTAGACTTGGCTATTTATCAGAATGGACTTATCACTGTCTCCACATAGGCTAATCTTCTGCTAGAATTCTCCCAAAGGAACCTCTTTGCTCACTGATGGGAAAAGGTGGGGGGGGGGGGAGTTTGCCATTTTAACTTAGAACACATATTTTCATCATTTAATCATTTTGCTGGTGGGAATAAACAAAGTTATCCAGCTGGATGCGTCACTTACAAGAACATTACTGAGTAACAAAAGATTTATTCAAATATTTAATTGGAAGGAAATACATCTGGAATAACTTTTATTGGACTTCATATAAAAAGGAAAGTAAATCCATTAGAATTAATATCATAAACAGTTGGCTTTATCTGGAACCAGAAATGTTAATGAACTGGAGCCCAAAAGTCCTAACCACTTTTCCTTGCAAAAAGCCAGTCATTTTTTAATTTATATGCCAATTACACTTTATTACTTTAGGTTGAGCTTTGTTTTCAGCAAATATTTTAGAGCTAAGTCACTCAAATTACCTAATTAGTTTCCTTTCTCCTCTTGTCTTCAAACACCAAGCAAAAAGAAAGTTGTAGGGGGCATCTACCTTCTTCATGGTGCTTCAGAAATCCTGCTACGACCGGTGAGTCAGCAGGGAGTCACTGGGTTGGGGCTACTAGTAACTATGTGAATTAAGAGACATCTAGTTTCCTTCTTAGATGTCAACATAGATCCCATTGATCAAATAATCCAGTCTTGAATAACGTCTCCTGCGGAGGGATTCTGAGAACATTCTACCCAAAAGGACAAGGCCTATGGCTAGGAACAGAACCCCAAAGAGCAGGGTTCCGATGAGGAGCCATTTTTCAAATGGAAGGCCATGTTGACTTTCTGGAACACTGTTCAGGGAGGAACCATCGGGTCTGGCCTTCTCATTTTCCTGGGAAGCAGTTTTATTTGGAGCAGAAGAAACCACATCTGACAAAAGCAGCATAGCTGCAGATGAATCCACCGTTGACAAAGAAAGTGTAATGGGGTTACTCTGGGCATCCTCTGTGTTTGAAGTGAAGCTGGAAATTTCTCGAAAGGGCACCATTTCTGCGGGGCTTTTCCAGTCTATGGGCGCCTCAGAGATGGCATTTGAAACGGCTGCTGTAGTTATGCTAGCTTTGGGTATAACCACAGCATGGGTCAAAATGGTAGACAAGAGGGTTGTGGGGGGCTGCGACTTGCCCGGGGCTAGGGCTGGAGCTGAGGTGGCCATCTCTGGTTCAGAAGTCACAGAAGGTATCACAGGAGCATTGGTGGTGGGGGGCAATGCAGGCTTTGCGGGGGTAGAGGTGATACGCTGAGAAGCAACGGTCATCATCGTAGGGAGCGTTGTCACAGGTAGGAGACGAGCTATTTTTTGCTCTGAGGAAAACTGTGAACTCTGTGAATGGCCTTTTTCTTTATAAACAGGGAACGGTGTACTTGCTTGACCGATCTTGAATAGTTTCTCTGAGTGATCTGAGGATCCAAACTTCTGAGAAAATGCATCTCTCCAGAAGCTATCGGTGGGCTTTGAATACTCTGTCACAGGAGTGGGGGTGGGAGTGATTCCCTGTGAAGACTGGCCATGGATAAAAGAATCTTCTTGGGTTAACTCTGGGCTTGGCGAGTTTGTTCTGGCCGAAGTTGGAAAATCTGAAAAATGTAAAGAAAATAAAAGGAGACTTAAATATTTCCATGCTAAGGCAGGTTAAAAAAAGACAAACATATCAGCTTGTTCAGTAAATCCCCAAACTGTTGAAACTTGACATTTCGTAGAAACTTGCGCAAAATGGAAAAATACAAATTGCTAAATCCGAATCTGGTGACACTGCCTCTCTACCAGATGCTGTGGTTTATTTCTAGAGCGATGGGACAGAGGAGAAATGTGTGGAGGAGGACCAGGCAAATTAGGGAAGAGGTGGGAGGAACAGAACAAAGGAGCTAAGAGGAGCTCGGGAGGTTTAGGAAAGTGGGGACACATGGGGGGCTGAGGCCAGGGAAGAGAGCTGGGCCAGGGTGACACCGCAGGAACTGGCAGAGAGAAGGCTCCCTGGGAAACCAGCAATCACCAAGGAGAGACTTCACAGCAAGGGCGGCCCACAGATAAGAACAGTAATAGAGTCCTGGGGCAAAGAGGAGCAGAGGCAGAACCCGGGACATTTGCCTGACACAGGGAGGATTCCTGTGGGCCGGGAGGGATGGTCTGGTCTCCTCCCAGGGCAGAGAGGCCAAGGCAGCAGCAGAAGGCTGATGACATTTTCCAATTAAAAAAAAAAAAAAAATAGGTTTTGGCACCACACTCGGGGGAGGAAGGCTATCTGGGAGATTTAATTTTGACTCTCAGAGATTAACATTTCAGAGCCAATGTCTTAAATCGGAGGACAACGGAACCAATATTTGAAATTACGATGGCCACAGTGCTGCGAAAAAGAGCAGAAAATCACACAGTTCTGAGGGCTGCTGGGGAGGAACCAGCCTCACAACCTCCTCAGGGGTAAGAGAAATTTTAGAACTGTGCTCTTAGTCTCACAAGCCATTCACACAGCTCAACCTGGAAAGGCTTTTTGGAGCCATTGGGGCAGGGGAATGATCATTTGAATTTCTCTGTGTCACTCTGCTACTTGGCCGGTCATTTCACTTAGATTTGAACTGCAGCAAACACAAGGAAGGAAGAAAAGGAATTTCTTAGCATTCATCAGTTCATTCTTCCCTGTTCGCTTTCCCCTTTTCTTCTTCAATTCCTCCCAATGCTGGTTTCTGAACCAGACCCCACTCTCCTCTCTGCTAACAACCAGATCCAGAGGTGACTTGAGATTTATAATATCTTTGACTGGTCTGTAAGCTTCACACTCCAAAGAGGTCCTTCAAAACTGTCACTTGCCAGGGCACCTGGGTGTCTCAGTTGGTTCAGCGGCTGACTTTTGACTTTGGCTCAGGTTATGATCTCAGGGTCGTGAGATAGAGCCCAACATCAGGCTCTGTGTGGAGACTGCCTGAAATTCTCTTTCCCTCTCCCTTTGCCCCTCCCCCTGCCTGCCCACATAAGCATAAATAAATAAAATCTTAAAAAAGAACTGTCACTTACTTGTCCATCTAGGACAGGGGTCAGCAAATTATGACCCGAGGGCCAAATCTGGCTTGCCATTTTTCTTTGTATGGCTTATGAGCTAAGATCTACATTTTTATTTTTTATTTTTTTATTTTATTTTTTTTTAAAGATTTTTTTTTATTTATTCATTTGACAGATAGAGATCACAAGTAGGTAGAGAGACAGGCAGAGAGAGAGGAGGAAGCAGGCTCCCTGCTGAGCAGAGAGCCCCATGCAGGGCTCGATCCCAGGACCCTGGGATCATGACCCGAGCCGAAGGCAGAGGCTTTAACCCACTGAGCCACCCAGGCGCCCCAAGATCTACATTTTTAAACACTTGACAAAAATCAAACAGGATACTATTTTGTGACACATGACAATTACATAAAATTCAAATCTCAGTGTCGCAAATAAAGTTTTATTGGCATGTAACAGTGCTCATTAGTTTATACATTGGCTGTGGGTACTTCGTACTACAAAGACAGAGGTGAGTAACAACAGATTGTATATGGCCCATAAATCCTAAAACACTGGCCTGGGAAGCCTACAGTACTTATCCTTTTGCCCTCAAAAGACGACGTTTGTGGACACCTGCTCTAGGTTATAGTACTTCACTCCAAAATAGAATTTGGAGGATTGAAATGCCTCTTTCCTCAGACAACGCTGAAGGAAAGAGTTTCTGCTGCAGGATATACCACATTGACAGACACAACAACACCATGAGAGAAACTGCATCTATATTTTTAGGTAGTATCAGATATTTTTTAAAAAAGAACAGGACTCAACGTTCATTTCTTTTTAATTTTTTAAAAAGATTTTACTTATTTATTTATTTGAGAGAAAGAGAGAGCACAAGCAGAGGGAGCAGCACAGGGAGAGGGAGAAGCAGATAGCAGGAAGCCCAACGTGGGGTTCGATCCCATGGTCACGACCTAAGCCAAAGGCAGAGGCTTAACTGACTGAGCCACCCAGGCGCCCCAACATATCTCATTTTAAAGTTCCAAAAAAAGACTAGTTAACTCAATGCTCTGTGATATGTAGGAACTCAGAACTTAGACAAAGCCATTGACAAAAAAATGACCAAAACAGCTGCTTTCTTTCTCAAGAGTGCAAGCCCATAAAGAAAGCAGGGCTAGGGCTAGTCCCATTTCTTGATAAGATTCATCTATTGGCAAAGATCCTAGAACCACCCAGAGATCCTCAACACCTGCTCCGTTTACCTCACCCATGATGTTTGCCATCGGGGTGTAGTGCTCTTTCTCACTCATGCAGAGATGAGCCAGAGGCGACTGAGAAACAGCCCTGGGCCCTCAATCCCTCTTCTGAGTTTCACTCTCAAGGGACTTTACGAACTAAAAAACTTAGGAACTGACTATTCCTTGGAAACCAGCTGAGCAAACAAACTCCCAATTTATTCTCTCTCTGAATTCCCCCCTTCTAGTCCTTGGTAAATGGGACATACCACGAAGCTGAAAGAAAATTGAATAATGCCAAGTTGCGATGGTTTTATAGAATGAACAGAGTACGCTGTCATCTTTCAAACTTTTGGTCTTTAAATATTAGCCAATCAATTATAGGAAATGGAGTTCATCAGGAAACAAACCACCAAACAGCTATCTACTTAATTTCACTCTAAACAGGAAGCAGATAGTTTATTTTTATGGGGAATCTTATTCCATCAACATGGGCAGATTCATAAATAGAATTACAAGCTTAATTTGTAAACATCCTGTAGATTAAAAAGTCAACGACACTCTAATGTCCAAGGTTGGTGCCACTTTGCTCTGAGATATCAATCAACCTGCTCTGGGCTGGTGTTCGCCCCCTGGTGGCTTCCACAGGCACTGTTTGATTCTAATTCCAATTTATTACCTTCATACTCTCCCTGAAAAGGTTTATACTCATGCCAAGTTCCCTTTTCTCCCATTTCCACTGGAGAGAATCTTTACCACACACTCCCTTTTACCATGCATTACAAAAGCAACAATATTACAGAGTATTATGAAAATTATAAAACAAATTCAACTATAATTTTTGTCATTATGTCCCAACGACTATTAACATTTCTGTATATCTTAAAGTTAAATTTTTTTTCATGATTTTATCTGAAATTGTGTTTATTTACATACCTTAAACTTATTTTTTTTTTAATTTTACTTATTTATTTGACAAAGAGAGAACACAAGCAGGGGGAACATTAGAGGGAGAGGGAGAAGCAGGCTCTCCACTAAATAGGAAGCCCGGCGTGGGCTCGATCCCAGGATGCTGGGATCATGACCTGAGCCGAAGGCAGATGCTTAACCAACTGAGCCACACAGGCATCCCCTTCAAACTTGTTTTTTAATATCTGCCATCACATTCTTTCAAGTAGATCCGTCATATTTTACACCCAACAATTCTCTGGCAATTGGATATGTATGTTGCTTCTATTTTTCACTCTTTAATTATATAATAAACAGCTTCAAATCAATAGCTTTTTCTTGTTTTGTTGTTGTGTCTTTAGATTATCTGGAAGTTGAATTACTGGAGTAAATTACCTATAATTTCTTTAACACTATGCTTTAGGGGTGCCTAGGTGGCTCAGTGGGTTCAAGCCTCTGCCTTCCGCTTGGGTCATGATCCCAACGTCCTGGGATCAAGCCCCACTTCAGGCTCTCTGCTCAGCAGGGAGCCTGCTTTCCTCTCTCTCTCTCTGCCTACTTGTGATCTCTGTCTGTCAAATAAATGAATAAAGTCTTAAAAGAAAAAAACCCGCTGTGCTTTAATGACAAAATAGGAGACAGACATAGGGAAACACACAGATAATGGAAGAAGGAACAGAATGAAGAGGTAGTGAGAAGGGATAAGAGAGGCAGAACATTATGGTCCAGCTTCCATATGATGGGAGTTCCAGAAGGAGAAGAACAAATGTTCCAATTAGTGTCTTGAGCCCCGAACTCTTTGAAAAATAAGACTGGGATATCCATCTCTGGCTTAATACCACTCCTGATTGTCTAATGCAATGGTCCAGGTGACCAAAGGGAACAGCAAGAAGTATCACCACCACCCCATAAGCCCCAGCTTTTTAGCCAAGGATATATATATATATATATATATATATATATATATATATATATATATAGGCACGAAGTGAGGGAACCATACACATCAGGGACAGCCACTCTGGGAAGGGGGCAGGACAAGACACTGTCCATGTAAAGGAAGGTCTTGAGTGTTTTGACAAGCCTCATTTGTTCTATGCCTTATGTTTTTAAAGATCATGATTTTACATTGTACATTATTTCATGTTACTGTACATACAATGTACCACTTTAACTCTTTGTAAGAATACAGCTCAGTGACACTGAGTATATTCACTTTGTCTGCAATTGTCACCCTCACCCATCTCCAGAACTTTCTTCATCTTGCAAAACTGAAACTTTGTACCTTGTGCAAAGTTTTCTTATACTTGGGTTTATATCATTAGTTAGGAAGAATTCACAAAAATAATTTGTGCTTTACATTCCTGCTTAAAGGAATGTTTGATACATCTGGCTCATTATCCAAAACTCAGACACAGGCTCACCCAGGGGACAAGGCAGAGTCTGTGCCCAGGCCCCCCTGGTAGTTCATTCCTCAAAGTACCTCACACATAATACAGTCAAGAGAGAACCTTTGAGGGGCGCCTGGGTGGCTCAGTGGGTTAAGCCTCTGCCTTCAGCTCAGCCTGCCTCCACCTCTCTCTCTCTGCCTGCCTCTCTGCCTACTTGTGATCTCTGTCTGTCAAATAAATAAATAAAATCTTTAAAAAAAAAAAAAAAGAGAGAGAGAGAGAACCTTTGAGGGGGTGCCTGGGTGGCCCAGTCCTTTAAGCAACTGACTCTTGATTTTGGTTCAGGTCATGCTCTCAGGGTCCTGAAATCGAGTCCCATGTTGGGCTCCACACTCAAAACAGAGTCTGCTTGTCTCTCTTCCTCTGCTCCTCCTCTTGTTTTCTCTCTCTCTCTCTCTCAAATAAATAAATAAAATTTTAAAAGAGAGAGAGAGAGAAAACCCTTGTTTACACTCCCCCTCCCAACCCTAAAACCAGTGTCCTCAAACCTTCCCCAGCTCAGTAGATGGTGCCAACATCCATGTAGACAGTCAAGCTAAGACTGAACTCTCATGCTTCTCTCTTTCCCATCGTCACCCCTCAACCTACACCATCAGCAAGTCCTGTCAGCTCTACCTCTGAAACGGGCACATATTTACTTCTCTTTATGTCCTCTGCCACCTCTCTGGTCCACAGTGCCATGGTCTTTCACTTGTATCTTGCCTGCCCCTCCCACCCTGTCTTCCCACTCCCCCTCTTGCTGCTTGTCCATCCCCAGTAGAACAGTCCCAGTGAGCTTGGAGATATCACCTTGAAAACATCACCCTACATTCCTGCTCAAAATTTCCCAATGGCTTCCTGTTGCAGACCTAAAATAAGAACTTCCTCCCCTGGCTTCCAAAGCTTTATGTGATCTCCCTGCTTTTCAGACTTCTTGCATATCTCTCTTTGTATGGTTCACTATGAGTCAGCCAGCTGGGACTGAAGTGTTTGTTCTTCAAACACTCCAAAACTATTCTGCCTTAGGATACTGGAATGGGCCACTTCCTCTGCCTGAAGTTCTTCCCAGATCTCACATCTGACTTCTTCCTGTTCAGATCTCAGTGGAGGGGTTACAGATGGGGTTCACAGATGCTTCCTCTGATCACCTAATCAAGACCGTCCACTCAGTGATCATCTATTACATTGTCTTTGCTCACCCGCATAGCACTTGTGACTCTATTTTTCTTGATTGCTTATTTATGATGGTTCTTGTCTCTCTCCTAAAATATAAGTGCTCAAGGTAAGGACCTTGTTTTTCCTCTTTAGTGTTATATTTTTGTGTCCTTAGAGTGGAATAAATGTTTGGCACCTGGATGATGCTAAGCAACATTTGTTGTTCATTGAGTAGATGAACAAATAGAATATTATTTACAGCCAAGGGTGTCATGACAAAAACTTTTTCTAAAACTTAAATCAAAGGAAACTTGATACTGAAAGCATCTCGTCCTGAAAAACTAACAAGCCAAAATCTCACCAAGACATATCTGAATAATTATATTATTTGTAGTTGTTTATTTTCTATATTCTAAACAATATGTTTAATATGGAGACCATATTTCCAATGCCTTGTACAGAATTTGGCCCATGGTGGCTGCTCAGTAAATACTTATTGAATGAACTTCCCTCCAGGTCTGGATAATAAAATCCAGTGTATTGGATTTCAGCCATTGTTATTATGAAATGATCGGAACTTAAAGACAAACATACTGGAATTTTGCACTCACATAGGTCTTAATTAACTCTCTGAAAACAGTCTCTCTGGGCCCTGGAGACCTTATTCCAGTGTTGTTTACATTGTTCTCAAGAGGTGTTTCAAAACGCTGTCATGAAAGGTCTGTGTGCCCTTTATCTCAGGACGGTAAAAACAAAAGCTACACAACACAAAATATTATCATTTGGAGATCTTTCATCGGAAAAAAGATGTTTGATTTAATAAACTGAACTTTAAATCATGAGAATTTTCCAGTGTGCCTATTTACGACCACTTTTGGCAGTTTCACTTAGACTCTTGTAGAAAATCTTTCACATGAACCATCCTTAAATAATTCCGATCACCAAGAGAGAGAACAATGTTATTCTTACCTCTAATTATCCTGTAACTCATAAGTCCCTTTGCTGGTTTCAGCGGACAAGCTTCCTCACTGGGACAGAAAAAAAGGTAGCAGTTGGGTTGCCTAGTTGTTTTTCGAGTGTCGAAGATCATCAAGTTACATGCTTTGTCTCCTGCAATGAAAGGCTTCCTAAGCATTATACTGAAACAGGATATTTTAAAGAGCAGGCAATGATTTATTCTGCAACCCAACACAAACACCTTCGTTCACAGTGTTCACTTGCTGGCTGACCGCTGACTCATTTCCTCTTCCTTAGCCGCATAAAGCAATTTGTAAAGACCTTGGGTTTAAACATCAGAATTAAGGTAATTCTGGCGAAACCAATTTTAAATAGTATGTTTAATTCTTTTTTTAAAAAATAGTACATTTAATTCTTTAGATAAGACTTCCATTTGCTAAAATATCCATTGAAACATCCACAGAAATACTGACTTCCCAAACTTTACACAACCCACAACTGAGTTGGGACTTAAGAAATGGATCTAACCTAATGATTTCTTGTATCTCTTGTATCCCGAAGGCAAACACCTATCTCAGACACCTCTGAAGCCCTGAGTCCAGCTTTCTTGGGTAGAATCACTAAAGTCAGCATCAATCTCTCATGCCTCCTTCCACAAAGAATCTGAGTAGCATATGAAATACAGAGTCTATTTTTTTTTTTACTTTTATCAGTATCATTCTTCTTTTGATTTTTTTTTTCTTTACATTTCTACTCTTCCTTATTTCTGCTTTTCTATTTTCCTTCCTTTCCAGCTTTTCACTCTTAGCTTTTATTTCTGGCTTCTTTTTCTCTTCTTCTGCCCAATAGAAGTTATTCTTTCTATTCATCATGGCCTAGAGTTGGCTTTGGCCTCAATCTAGTACAGTCTCACTTCTTGGCCTATGACCCCTGAGGGATCAGTATACCCCTGGTCAGGATGAAGGTTAAGAGGCATGTAGGCTAATTATTAAAAATGCATGCTCTTTCTCATCATATGCACACATGCATATGCACACACATAACCATGTGTTAACTAACCTTGTTCTGGTAATCATTTTGTAATACATACATGCATCAAATCATCACACTCTTTATCTTTAGTTGACACAATGTTACATGCCCAATATATCTCAGTAAAGCTGGGGAAAGAAACCCTGCGTAACCTAGCCATCAGCACCACATCTTCAAATCAGACAATGGTTAGGATCAACCTTGACTTCCACATTTGGAAATAAGACTCAGTGAGCTTCTGTGGGGGTCTGATCATGTCCACTCTCCATTACCCAGGCAATAAGAGATATACTTTAGCTTCTTCTTTCTCAGCAATGGGATAATTCTGTAATACCATTTTTGGGGGGCCATGTAGGTAAAGGGGAAGGTCCATAAGCCCCCCAAGTTATATGCAAAATCTTATGTCCTTTGTCCTTATGAGCATTTTTCTAGAGTCTGTGGCTACCAGCAAATTGTCAAAGTGCTTTTTTGAATCCTAAGCAGCTAAAGACCATTGCTCAATAAATGAGGAAAAAGTCTGAAATCGGTTAAATGCGACCTACAATTACCTCTGCTTACAGTAAAGCAGTAACAGTAAATTTGCTTGTACAATAAGGCAGCAAACCCCCATTTCTTACTAAATACCCCCTATGGAACTGAAAAACAACACAAGGTTTCCTGTGTTCCGGCAGACACCCACAGGCCATTCAGTCCTGTTTGCAGATGATTTTCTATTTCATATAAGTGTTGATAGCATGTAAAGAAAAACTGGAAATTTAAATTAAATCTCTGTATTTTCCATAAATTGGTCTATAAAGCATGTTCAAAGGCACACTGCCAAGTTTAAGAAGACCACTGAAGGGTTTTTTTTTTTTTTGTCCTCCTGACATCAAATATGTGGTATTGTTTCCACACTAATTCTCCAATTCTCTGACACCAACTGAGTGTCTTATAATTCAATTCAATTCTTACACTAACTACCTGGAGTTACCATCAGACTCCATAGGTTTAAGGGTTCAGTCCCATAAGATTGTCCTCACTTAGATGCCAGTAAAAAGTATCAGGTCCTTTGGCGGGGGGTGGGCAGGGGTGGGGGGCGCGTGGGTGGCTCAGTTGGTTAAGGGTCTGATTTAGGCTCAGGTCACAACTTGGAGTCCTAGGATTGAGCTCTATGTGGGCTTCCCACTCAGCGAGGAATCTGTTTCTCCCTCTTCTTCTGTCCCTCCGCTGGCTTGTGCATGCTCCCTCTCTCTAATAATAATAATAATAATAATAATAATAAAAATAATAAAAAGTATCAGGTCCGAGGTTACTCACGCTTCTGCCCCGTGTGGCTATAAATTCAGGTTCTCACCACATGTGACCTCGGAGTTGATAATTTGTTAGAACTACTCACAGAACTCAGGAAAAAGCTACACTTACTATGACATTTTATAAAAAAGACAGAAATGAACAGCTAGATGAAGGGTACAAAGGGCAAGGTCCAGAAGGATCCGGACTGCAGGAGCTTCTGTCCCGGGAGGCTGGAGGGCACCACCCTTCCAGACACATGGATGTGTTTGCCAACTTGGAAGCTGCCTAAAACTATGGTTTCAGGATTTTTATGGAGATTTCAATACGTGGGTTCATTGATGACTGAATTCAATTACGTGGGTTCATTGGTGACTGAATTCAATCTCCAGCCTCTCTTTTTTCACTTGGAGCGGGGTATGGGGCTGAAAGTTCCAAACTTCTAAACAAGGCTTTGTCTCTCTGGTGACCGATACCCATCCTGAAGCTATCTAGGGAACCACTAAGAATCACCTCATTAGCACAAACTCAGGTGTGGTCGAAAAGGGTTTAGAATGAAGAACAAAAGAAGCTCCTCTTCAGGAAATTGCGCGGTTTTTAGGAGCTCTGTGCCAGGAACCAAGAACAAAGATTATATGGATATATTTCTTTCTATACCACAACCATTATAGAAAGAAAAGAAACTAAAGACATAACAGAAAACACATGGTTTGGTTGGCTAGTAAGCGAGGTTAAGAACCATCAGTCCAGTGTCCACTAGCTCTTCTAGGGTCCTTGATGGCGAGACCTCGTCCATCTTTTTCATTGTTTTGTCTCCAACACCTAGGAAGACACTTGGAGCTCAATAAATTGCATGTGGTTTTTGTTGTTGTTGTTGTTTGTTCATTTATTTTTCATTTAGGGAGTGCAAACAGGATCGTAAACACCTGAGAAATGATCACTGTTTCCCGGTTTCTTTTTCAAGTCATCGGTCTGACACTTGAAATATGCAAATGTATGGTTCAAACCTATGGGCCTCAGTTTCCTTCTGTGTCATGTGAAGCTGTTAGATCAAACAGCTTCCCACGTCCCTTAAGGATTTTTGTTTCTAAGACATTGGAAACATCTTAGATACCTATGACAACATAACACCAGTGGTTTTCAGCCTTTTTTCTAACCGAACACCTGGGTGATAGACACACACACTCATCAGAAACTTTGCCTCAGCTTAGGGGAAGGGAGGACACGCTTGTGGAACATTCTCCTAGTGATTTTGTTACTCACATTTCTCCCCCACTGAAAATCACTAGTATAATCTATGTAGCCACATCAATCAGCTGCCTGTGTCACTAAACACTTGGAACAAAGAGCCGTCAAGAGACTGTTACTTACCTGTTATGTTTTTTGTTGAACAGCAAGAATTAATGCAGTCTTCCTGAGTTAATGTATGTATGGGTTCATTGCCTCTAATTCCCTTAGAAAGAGATGACTGGATGTCAATGACAACATCTTCTAGACTCTTGGTAGGGCAGTTCTGACTGGTGGACAGCCTTAGTGTCAGGAAACAAATTATTACACAAGTGTAAGTCAAGCTCCATTTGTCCCTAAAGAACATTTTAAATTTCAGTTTAGTCTTAGTCTTCAAAAGTCAAGGACAATTCTTCCTCTGGTCTGAGTTTGCTTCAAGAAGATTGTACAGATCATGGAATTTCTCTCTAGAACAAAAATAGAACATCAGCAATGAGTTTTGTTTCTTTTAATAAGTCTAGCGAAGATACAGTTCATTTCCTGCTAGTCAATGTAAACAATTCTGGATGTATAAAACAGAAATAAACAAGCATTTTTTTTATTTTTCATTTTTAATAGATCAAGATAATCTTTCATTAAAAACCTGGAAGACAAACCATGAGAGACTGTGGACTCTGAGAAACAAACTGAGGGTTTTGGAGGGGAGGGGGGTGGGGCGTTAGGTGAGCCTGGTGGTGGGTATTAAAGAGGGCATGTACTGCATGGAATAATGGTTGTGGTGCATAAACAATGAATCTTGGAACACCAAAAACAAATTAAATTAAATTAAATTTTTAAGAAAACTTGGTAAAGAGGGGCACTTGGGTGGCTCAGTTGGTTGATCGTCTAACTCTTGATTTCAGCTCAGGTCATGATCTCAAGGTCATGGGATCAAGCCCTGAGTCAGGCTCAACACTCAGCAGGGAGTCTGCTTGAGATGTTCTCTCCCTAACCCTCTGCCCCTGCCCCCTGTGCACTCTCTCTCTCTAAAATAAATAAATAAATCTTAGGGGAAAAAAACTTGGTAAAGAATTAATTAGCACAAACACATATATTATCCCATCAATGCTTAAAAGCTGAGCAGTGTCTATGATGGAAGAGGTATAAACAGAAGGCCTGCCCCCAAGTTCTAGAATCCTTTCTCTTCTTCCTTCTTCTAACCAGGAGGGGAGAGGACACAAAATTTCTAGTCACAGATAAAGCAGTGATCATACACTTGAGCACGGTTTCTTTCTTGCTAATAACAACTGGCATTTTAAAAAAATTTTTTTAAATTTATTTTCAGTGTAACAGTATTCATTGTTTTTGCACTGCACCCAGTGCTCCATGCAATCCGTGCCCTCTCTAATACCCACCACCTGGTTCCCCCAACCTCCCACCCCCGCCCCTTCAAAAGCCTCAGATAACAACTGGCATTTTTATATCACCTATTGGGTGGTAGGCAAAGTGCTGTGAAATGTAAATATATTGTCCTATTTAATCCTTATTCTAGCTCTGCAAAAGAAGCTATTATCTTCCTCATTTATAAATGAGGAAACTGGGGCTGCCTTTCTTGTTGCTGCCTCTCCTTAGATATCAAATCAGAGACAGGTAACTCTAATAATTTAATTCGAATAGTTAGCTGGTCAGTAGAGGGAACTCATTCATTTCCAGAATACAAATTGCTCACTGAATGGTAGTCTATAGCAGAATTACTGCTCCTTTGGCATGTCTGGGTGTCTCAGTTGGTTAAGGAACCAATTCTTTTTTCCACTCAGGTCTTGATCTCAAAGTTGTGAGACTGAGCCTCATGTCAGGCTCCATGGAGCCTGCTTGGGATTCTCTCTCTCCTTCTCCCTCTTCCCCCCTCTCCTGCTCATACACACACATACATTCTCTCTCTTAAAAAAAAAAAAAATCCTACTTCTTGAATCTTCTTCTTCTTCCCTTACCCCCCTCCTTCTTCTCTTGCTTCTTTTTTGGTCATGAACCCAAACCCTTCAATAGTCTGCTGAAGCTCAGAAGCTTAGGATCTTTTCTGAAAAACATGTTTTGAAAGGCAAATTGGAAATACATATGATTACAAAGGAAGCCAGTTATATTAAATATAGTTACTAAAGTAGTTTTTAAGATGTGCCTACAAAACCCTGATGTAGAATAGCAAAAAAATTCCAAATAATCGGAGAAATGTTCCATGTTCATCAACATTAAGATATCCATTCTTCCCAACATGATCTATAGATTCAGTGCAATCCCAATAAAATTCCCAGCAAGTTATTCTGTGGATCTCAACCATTTTAAAGTTTTGATTAAAAAAAAAAGATTTATTTAGTTATTTGAGAGAGAGAGCACATGTTGGGGGAGTGGGTAGAGGGAGAAGGAGAGAGATAATTGCAAGCAGGCTCCCTGCTGAGCACAGAGCTGGACACAGGGCTCAGTCTCATGACCCTGAGATCATGACCTGAGCTGAAATCAAGAGTCAGACACTTAACCAACTGAGCCACCCAGGAGTGACTTAAAGCTTTGATTTTAAAGTTTACATGAGAATCCAGAAAAGCCCAGAATGGCCGACACAATACTGAAGAACAAAGTTGGAGAACTCATACTACCTAACTTCAATACTTAGTATAAAGTTATAGTAATCAAGACAGTGTGGTTCTGCCAAAAGAATAAAAAAACAGAACAGAATAATAAGCCCAGAAATAGACCCACACAAATTCAATCAACTGATCTCTAACAGAAGAGCAAAGGCAATTCAATGGAGAAAGGAGAGCCTTCTCAAAAATGGTGCTAGAATAATCCATATGCAAAAAAAAAAAAAAAAGACACAAACCTTCCATCATTTATAAAAATCAACTCAAAATGGATCATAGACCTAAATATAAAATGCAAAACTATGAAACTCCTAGAGGGGCACCTGGCTGACTCGGTAGAGTATGTGCCTCTTGATCCTGGGGTTATAAGTTTGAGTCTCGTGTTGAGTGTAGAGATTACTTAAAAATAAGATCTAAAAAAACCCCAAAAACCTCCTAGAATATAACATAGGAGAAAATCTTAGTGAACTTAGATTAAGCAATGAGTTTTTAGATACAATACCTAAAGCACAATCCATTAAAGAAAAAAATTGATAGGTTGGATTTCATTAAAATGAAAACATCTGCTCTGCCCAAGACACTAGGATAATAAAAAAGACTCAGACTGGGAGAAATAATTGCAAAACACCTATCTGGTAAAGGACTAGTAGCTAGAATGTACAAGGAACTCTTAAAACTCAGAAAACAACCTGATTAAAAGTGGGCAAAGTATCAAAAACAGACCAAAGGAGATAGATGACAAATAGGCATAAGAAAAGATGCTCAACATCATAGGCATTAGGAAGCTGCAAATTAAAAACAAGAATGAGACACCACTATACAACTATTAGAATGACAAAAATCCAGAAAACCGACAATACCAAATCCTACAAAAATCTACATACAAATGTTTATAGTTAACTTTATACATCTTTGCCCCAAACTGGAAACAACTGAGATGTTCCTTCAATAGGTGAAGGGATAAACAAAATGTGGTATATCCATACAGTAGAATATTATTCAGTAGTAAAAAGAAATGAGCTACCAAGCCATAAAAGGACAGAGAGGAAACATGATTGCGTATCACTAAGTGAAAAAAGTCAGACTGAAATGTATGACTCCTTGTCAACTATATGAAATTCTGGAAAAGGGAGAACTATATCAACAGTAAAAATGTTAGTGGTTGCCAAGCAGAGGCAGGGACGGATGAGGTAGAGCACGGGGGATTTTTAGAATAGTGAGGCTATTCTATATGATACTGTAATGGTTGTTACAGGTCTTTACATTTGTCAAAACCCATATAACCATGCAACACAAAGAGTGATCCCCAATATTGGGGGCAGCTCACTGGCTCAGTTGGGGGAGCATGCAACTCTTGCTCTGGGGGTTGTAATTTTGAGCTCGACATTGGGTGTAGAGATAACTTAAAAATAAAAGAATTAGAGTGATCTCTAATATAAACAAACAGACATTAGTTTAAAAAATAGTTAAAAAGCAAAACAAACATACATATATTATCCATATACAGTAACAGTACAAGTCCAATACCTCCCTTGCTATCGTGTCCAGCTTTTATAAACAGTCAAATAATAAGTTACATTTATGTTTCTCACCTGTCAATCTCTATGCTAAGCACTTTACATGTGTCATGTCACTTAATCCTTACAAAAATCCTGATGAGATAGAGTCCCAATCCTTATGAGATAAAAATTTCATTTATATGAAAAATTCATAACATTTATATGAAAAATGAAAAATGCATAACATTTTCAGGGGTGCCTGGATGCCTCAGTTGCTTCAGAGGCTCCCATCAGCTCAGGTCATGATCCCAGGATCCTAGGATTGAGCCCCACATTGGGGAGCCTGTCTCTCCCACTCCCTTCTCCCCACCAAGATGCTCTCTCTCAAATAAATAAAATCTTTAAAGAAAAAATTAGTTGCACAGCAAAGCAAACAGTTAACAAAACTAAAAGACAATTGACAGAATGGGGGAAGATATTTGCAAACAACATATCAGATAAAGGGCTAGTATCCAAAATCTATAAAGAACTTATCAAACTCAACACCCAAAGAACAAATAATCCAATCAAGAAATGGGCAGAAAGGGGCGCCTGGGTGGCTCAGTGGGTTAAGCCGCTGCCTTCGGCTCAGGTCATGATCCCAGGTCCTGGGTTCAAGCCCCACATCGGGCTTTCTGCTCAGCAGGGAGCCTGCTTCCTCCTCTCTCTCTGCCTGCCTCTCTGCCTACTTGTGATTTCTCTCTGTCAAATAAATAAATAAAATCTTTAAAAAAAATAAAAAGAAGAAATGGGCAGAAGATGTGAGCAGACATTTCTGCAAAGAAGACAACCAGATGGCCAACAGACACATGAAAAAGTGCTCCACATCACTCAGCATCCGGGAAATACAAATCAAAACCACAATGAGATATCACCTCACACCAGTCAGAATGGCTAAAATTAACAAGTCAGGGAATGACAGATGCTGGCAAGGATGCGGAGAAAGGGGAACCCTCCTACACTGTTGGTGGGAATGCAAGCTGGTGCAACCACTCTGGAAAACAGCATGGAGGTTCCACAAAAAGTTGAAAATAGAGCTACCCTACGACCCAGCAATCGCACTACTGTGTATTTATCCTAAAGATACAAATGTAGTGATCCGAAGGGGCCCATGCACCCGAATGGTTATAGCAGCAATGTCCACAATAGCCAAACTATGGAAAGAACCTAGATGCCCATCAACAGATGAATGGATAAAGAAGATGTGGTGTATATATATACACACACACACACACAATGGAATACTATGCAGCCATCAAAAGAAATGAAATCTTGCCATTTGTGACGACATGGATGGAACTAGAGGGTATTATGCTTAGTGAAATAAGTCAATCAGAGAAGGACAATTATATGATCTCCCTGATATGAGGAAGTTGAGAGTCAAAGTGGGGGGCTTGGGGAGTAGGGAAAGAAAAAATGAAACAAGATGGGATCAGGAGGGAGACAAACCATAAGACTCTTAATCTCACAAAACAAACTGAGGGTTGCTCGGGGGAGGGGGGTAGGGAGAGGGTGGTTGGGTTATGGACATTGGGGAAGGTATGTGCTATTGTGAGTGCTGTGAAGTGTAAACCTGGTGATTCACAGACCTGTACCCCTGGGGCTAATAATACATTATATGTTAATAAAAAATAAAAATTTTTTTTAAAAATTTAAGAATTAGTCCCATTTTCAGTCAAAATATAAACAATTGTGGGATATTTGTGTTTCTTTATTAACCTATTGAATAACAAGTGGTATATCTAATAACTGCCATAATATTGAAGATTTTATTTATGTATTTATTTTATATATAGAGAGAGAGAGACAGAGAGAGAGAGTTGGGGGAAGAGCAGAGAGAAAGGGACAAGCAGACTCCACGCTGAGTTTGGAGCCCCAGTGGGCTTGATCTTAGAACCTTGAGATCATGACCTGAGCTGAAATCGAGAGTCAGAGGCCGGACAGACTGAACCAGCCAGGCGCCCCTAATAACTGCCCTAATTTTAAAGGATTGTTGAATGTCCATGATACTGGAGATCTGGATAATAAGTAATATTATATGAAAACACCTGGGATTCCTGCTGGTGGCAAATTACAGCTGCCTCTAACTCTACCATGGCTTTTGACTACTTGCCTCTTAGAGGACATGTTACATTTCAGTTAGAGGCTACTAAAATCCTAAATGTTCCCACTGAAGTTCTCAGACTTTTTGAATATTACCCATGGCTTCTCCAGGTTAAAAATCCTGACACAAGTTATCTTCTTAGGCTGTCATATTTCCCAGATCTCTTTTCTAGCCCTCGAGAAAACCAAACAGAAACGAAAGAGGAAAACCAGGCCAATACTTCACTTTGAATGGATCCTGACGGAATCTCTCCTGGAGTTCTTGCCCAGAAGCCGGAACTACGCGAGGGAATCCGGTAGGAGCTGCGCTTTCTGTAGGCGGCACCTTTTTAACGCCTGGACTGCAAGAAGTCCTGAAGAGTTTATCTCGATAAAGGTGCTCAACAACTATTAGGTAACGTAATTCTTCTAATCATTTTTCCTTAGGCCTTAAAGGTCCACAGCCAAGTTGAATTCTATTGAAAGATAGGGGAAAATGGATACAGGTGGGAGCGAGAGGAGGCACCTGTATTTAACGCCTGCTTACTATCGTCACTAAAACGCACTTGTACACATCTGTGCCAAATACTGGGAATCATTTCCTTCCCCTCCCTTTGAGGAAATGCATGTCCCCTTACTGAGCATTCTTCTGCCTCTCTTGATGACGCGGAGCTAGTGCCATTTATGACAAGTGCTGCTGCTCGAGACTGGAGAGTCCCCTCTGCGGGTCCACAGCCCCACGGTCACTCCCGCCAGCCCTTCCTCGCCCCAGCCCGAGTCTTGGCGCTCCCGGAGAGCTAGAGCGGAGCGCCTGGAAAGGAGGGGGCTCGCTCTCAGCGGTGGCGGTCCGCCTGGAGGGGAAGGCGGCGACGCCGTTACCTGGCAGCTACAGGCCCCTGGGGTCCCTGTGTCCTACCCGGGTGAGGACAGCCCCCCGCGCTGCGGGCAGAGAGCGGCAGGTCCGCGCGGGTCTCGGCGAGGGCGGCAGGAATGCTCCGCAGCTCCTGCCCGGCCGCGGCTTGTGTGCTTAGCTTGTGTGCTTAGCCAGTTCCTGCTTCCGTTGCTGCGGCCGAAAGTTGGCCGGGGGAGGGGGGGGGGGAGGGTACAGTCCTGCCCTGCAACCCGGAGCTGCTTCCCGGCCACTCGGAGCGCGGTCCCCCGGGAGCCCCTCCTTGCGGAGGCTCCAGGCACCCGGCGATCGCGCTGAGCTCGGGACCGAGGCGGCAGCTGCCCCTCACCCCCTGCCCCGCAGCTGCGTCTTGCGGAGACGGGGGTGGGGAGCGTGGGCGCGACCCGCGGTGGTGTCCGCAGGTCTGCAGCTGCCCCAGCTCGTTCCGGAGGCCACCGAACGCGCGATCTCACCAGAGGAAAGTCAAACAGGACAAAACGTGTGCACTGCAGGCTGCCTGTCCCCGCTGTGTCCTGGTCTAGTTCCCCTTCCCAGAGCCACATCTGAGCGCAGTTTCTCCACGTCGGAGTTCGCAGGGCTTTCTGTCTGGGGCCTGATTATGGGAATAGTTTTGATCATTTCAGGCATGGAGGGTCCTCAATTAGAGTTGGCAGTTCTCCAGTTAAATATCCTGCAAGTCAAGCCTCAGCGAAGGCATCCGGATTCCTCCCGGATTTACTGTTTATAGGTATAGATAACAGTGAAAATAATGGTGCCTGCTATAGTATCCCCTGGCATATAGCATAGTACCTGGTATGTAATAGGTGCTCAATAAATACTTAACTAAAATGTATTTGTTGAGTGAACGAATGGAAGGGAACTGCTAGGGTATAGGTTGTAGAAGTTATGTTTCTAAATCCATGCTCACTCACCGCGACCTCGGTGTAAGTGCAAACAGATGCAACTTTACCAAACACTGTTAATTAACTTGCTGAAGATTCAAACCTTAGACATCTCTACCTGGCCGGTGTGAAGAGTTTGCAAACCTAAAGCACTACGCCATTGTAACTTACTATTCTAGACCTGACACAGCCATTCTGGTTTTAACCAATAACTGTTAGGAGGCATATGTTGAATAAGAATACTTGTGAACATGTGAACAAAGGTCCTTTGTATGAAACAGAACTCTACCAGTTATATCCAGAGGGTGACCTGCTCTTGAATTACAACAATGTTGCAAATACTTGGTTTTAAACCCTTACCCTGGGCTCCTGGGTGGCTCAGCTGGTTAGGCTTCTGAGCCTTCTGCTCAGGTCATGATCTCAGGGGCCTGGGATCCACCCCTCATCTGACTCCCTGCTCAGCCGGGAGCCTTCTTCTTCCTCTCCCTCTGCTGCTCCCCCTGCTTGTGCTCTCTAGCTCTTTGTCAAATAAATAAAATCTTTAAAAAAAAAAAGTTACCAAAGTAAACTTCAGTGATTTCCCATTGGAGTTATTTTCCTATTGCAGCAAAAAACTGATGTAAACAATACATTTTATCTTTGCAGAGGATATACTTGAGGGTGTGGTAGGGAAAGGTCATATTGCTTTGTAGCCCTTCATAGGACAGTCCCTCCTAGTCACTAAGCAGACATTTTGTTCTCTTAGAAGTTTCAGATTTAGGGTTTTAAGTAATGAACCTGTTACCCTTGTAGTGACATATTGGTTTTTCAGTTATGACCATGAACAGAGGACACTGATGGAAATAATGATTAAAGAAAAATTTTCTACTGGTATGAACTAGGTGTTTAAGCTAGAATTAAATCTCTTTTCATCTCATGGCCTGAAAAGATTCTTGGTTCTCTTCTCTTGATACCTTAGAAGTCCCATTTAGGTGGAGGCAGATTTTTTTAAAACACTTTATTCAGAAAACATGTATTAAACACGTGCAGGGGAAATTAAAGATCCGTAAGACATTGGAGCTACCTCCAAGATGCTTATAGTGGGAAGATTTTATTTATTGTGTAAAGAATAAATATAATGATAGAAGATGCTAAGGAGGCTCAAAAGAGGGGTGTATAATCTGGACTTCTGGGAGGAAATGAAAAATTTAACCTTTTTTTTTTAAAGACTTTATTTTTAGAGCAGTTTTAGATTCACAGTAAAATTGAGAGGAAGGTTCCCATATACTTCTTGCCGCCATACATGCACAGCCTCCACCAGAGAGGTACATTTCTTGCAACTGATGACCCTCCACTGACACATCAGAACTACATAAAGTCCACAGTTTACCTTATGTTTGCTTTTAGTGTATTACACTCTATGGATTTGGACAAATGTGTAATGATGTATGTCCACTGCTATAGGATCATACAAAGTATTTTTTTTTTTATTCATTAGAGAGAAACAGAGGGAAATAGAGAGAGCGAGCCTCAGCAGCAGGGAGAGGCAGAGCTGAGCTGGGATGCAGGGTTTAGTGCGGCTTGGGCTGGATCCCAGGACCTGGAGATCATGACCTGAGCTGAAGGCAGACACTTAACCATCTGAGCCACCCACGTTCCACCTCCCCCTCCCCCCGCAAAGTATTTTCATTGCCCTAACTGCCCTCTGTGCTCAGCCTATTCATCCCTCCCCCACCACAACCCCTGGCAATCACTGTTATATTTATTGCCATAGTTTTACCTTTTCCAGATGTCATGTGGTTGGAATCATACAGTATGTAGCCTTTTCAGATTGGCTTCTTTCACTTAGTAAGATGCATTTAGGTTTCCTCCATGTCTTCTCATGGCTTATTAGTTTTTGTTTTTTTTTTTTTTTTTTTAGCACTGAATAATATTCCATTGTCTGGATGTACTAGTTTGTTTATCCATTCACATACTGAAAGACATCTTGGTTGCTTCCAAGTTTTGGCAATGGTGAATAAAGCTGCTATAAACAACCAGTGTAGGTTTTGTGTGGACTTGAGTTTGGAGCCACAAGTTAACCTTGAAGGCTGAAGTTCAGCTAGCTAGAGCGAGAGAAAAAGGCTGAATATTCCAGACAGAGAAAATGGTGTGAATATTCAGGGAATTTTATCCTGACTGGCATGAAGTTTCCCTGTGTACATAGAGGAATAGAGAGAAAGTCGGGGGTCAGAGCAAGAAGGTTCTCATATGCCAAATTTTGAACTTTATCTTGAAGCAATGGGAAGTTATTGAAGGTTTTTATAGGGCAGTGGCAGGTCCAGAGACTTTATTAATATTCTAAAAATTGTGTCTGCCAGTCACATGTAGGATGGACTGAAGGAGGTGAAGCCAGAGGCCTTCTGCTTTCCAAGAAATGGGAGAAGTAAGGAGGCCCTGAACAGGGTGTGGAGGTTAGAAAAGAAATTAAGGAGAGAGGTTCTTCAGACTTGTGACTGGTTGGTTGTGGTAGTAGGGGTAAGCAGATTTAAGGTGTAGGAGACTAGGTGGCTGGAGGGCAGGCAATATAGCAAAATGGGGAGAGGAGCTAGTCTGGAATGGAGAGATGCATAATAAGTTTCAGAAAATTTGATTCCTGCTTTCATGACTTATTAGCTTGTGATCAAGAATAAATTCCTAAACCTCCATGTAAAATCAAGAAAGTGTCATCTACTTTATAGGCCTGTCATACAGGGCCAATATTATTGATGAAATTTGGAAGTTTTGGGGTTCGTGAGCGAACAGCCAATAAAGAATTCTTGAGAACTTTTTGGTGCAAAAAGGTAATTTTATTATAGCACAGGGACAGGGCCCATAGGTGGAAAGAGCTGCACTGGGATTGTAAGGAGTGACTGACTATATATATCTTTTTTTTTTTTTTTTTTTTTAAGTTAATTGGGGGTTAGGGATAGCATAAGTCTCTAAGGAATTTGGGAGCAAAGCCTTCAAGACCTGAGGGTGCTAGCTGCTGTTAAGATAAGGTTACTTTTAGTCTTTAATAAAACATAAATATTAAGGCAGCCGTGGTTTCCTCTGCATGTTTTAGGTATCTATCAGTGGGCTGTAAGGATATTTAAGTTAAGCTACATTTCTCTTGCTTTTGTTTCCCTCATCATTATGAAAGTGCTTTATAAACCCAAAAAGACGGTTCAATAGTATATATAAGTCACATGTTCATGTGGAAATGACTTTAAAGGTGCTATAAGGAATCATTTCCATGTCTTCTACCTCTAAAGCCCCTGCAGCAGAATCCTTAATTATAAATGCCCAGTTAATCTTCTCACTACCAGACTGTTAGCTTTCTGAGGATAGGGACTAGGTCTTGTTGGATCATTCATTCCTAGCCTCTAGCAAATATCTGGCACGTTCTAGACTACCAGTAAATGTTGACTCAAGGAATGACATCATTTTGTATTTCTATATCCTTCTCTGATAACAGCTTTACTGAGATATAGTTCACATACCATACAATTCACCTAATTAAATTGTACAATTCAGGGGCACCTGGATGGCTCAGTTGGTTAAGCATCTGCCTTCAGCCATTAGCTCAAGTCATGATCTCAGGGTCCTGGAATGGGGAGCCCCATTCCTACTCAGCAGGGAGTCTGCTTCTCCCTCTCCTTCTGCCCCTCCCCTCTGCTTGTGCTCACACTCTCTCTCTCTGATAAATAAAATCTTAAAAAAATAAATTGTACAATTCAGTCATTTTTAATATATTTGCAATGGTTGTACAATCATTACCACAATAAATTTTGAACATTTTTACCACTACCAGAAAGAAACCCCTATACCCACAACAGTTACTCCCTCTTTCTCCCTCCACACCCCTCCTCCTCAGCTTTAGGCAACCACTAATCTATTTTTGTGTCCTATAGTGCCTCTTCTGGATATTTCATATAAATGGAATCTATAATAGATCATCTTTTGTAATGGGCTCTTTTCCAATAGAATAATGTTTTTAAGGTTTATCCCTGTTGTAGCATGTTTGAGTACATCCTTCCTTGGTGGCAAATAATGTTCTATTATATGAATATACCACATTTTATTTATTTTCTCAGTGGGAAAAAAATGGTGATATAGGAGATCTCAGCCTCCATCCCCATAAAAAGATCAACAATTAGACAGTTATCCACAAACAAAAATAGCTCTGGGAGAGTTCTGGAGCCCACTTAAGAAACATCAGCAATACAGAACAACAACAACAACAACAACAAAACCCTTGAGAAAAATCACACATGAGGAGGAGGAAGATAGCTTCATTTTGACTGTGTCATCCCATCCTCCAAACCAATACTGCTCAGCATCAAGAGGAAACCTCCCAGCTAGAAGGAACTCTCCTTGCCAGGATAGGGAGAGCAGAGTGGGTGACCAGCTTCCCCACACGTTCAGGAGAGTACACAAAGGTTCTGCCTCAGTCTCACCCCACTGGCAAAGCTGAGACATATAGACATATAGACACTGCTAGGAACAGGGTCTTCCTTAGTGCCATGCAATGGGAGCAATCATGGTTCACAGTGACCCACTCTGCAGCCAAACCAAGCAGCTTTTACCCTAAAGACACCAACAGCAAGCACAATTGCCATGAACCCCTTGCAGATCTTACCAGCTTTTGTCTCATAGGCATTCATATTCACAGACATCAGCCACCTGAGTCCCTCCCTGCTCCCTCCTACCCTCAGCCCAGGCCAGAAACCACAGTGGCAGCCAGCCTAGGCTTCTGCAGCTGTGCAAGTGCAAGACACCAGCCTAGAACTCCATGGCTGATCTCCACTGTGTGTGTGCACTCAGGGCTAGTCCCTCCGTACACTTACACACCACCTGCCTAATACCTGTAACCAGCCTCCACTGCAGTGTCCATGCCGGAAGGGAGACTGCAACCACAGGAGAGCACAGTGATGGCTAGGGCCTTTGCAGCTGCTTGTGGGCCTGCATCACTGTGCTTACCTGCAGCTGGACCCTCTAGCTGTGCACCTGCTTAGCCATAGCCCTACCCTTGGTCATTGGTCTCCTCTGCCATGTACCTGACAAGATCTAGCAGCCATGCTATAGTGCATGCTGACTGCCAAAGTCCCTACAGCTGCCAGTGAGCATGGAGTTGACACTGGCCTTGCTGCCTGCTCTGGCTTCCACCACTCCATGTATGTCTGCCGCTGGCCCCCCACAGCCAAGTGCATATCACCACACACTGTCACAGGCCCCTTCAGCTACTAGTCCAAGGTTCCTAGCTGCTGGACTGAAAGGTGCTGCTTGAGGACCCCAACAGCCCTTGTAGACACTGCAGACCCCCTGCAGAGCTCACCACATGGTCTTCAGTGCTGTAGACCCCAGTGGCCTAAGCCAAAGAGACATCATGCTCTCTTCCTTCTTTCCAGAGCTGCCACACACCCCGACACTTGGTGTTGTGTACCACTAGACCCAGGATCATGGGATGCTCTTAGCAAGCCCCCACCCACAGGTGAAAGTCTTCCTCTATCAAAGTTGGTCCATAAAGTTCATAAAGACTGCTTCTTTAGATGTGTAGACACCTATCCAAGGCTGCAGGGATCATGAAGAATCAGAGATACTTGACTCTAGCAAAGGAATACAATAAACTTCCAGTCCCAAGAAATGGGGAGCCAGGAACTGTCCAACAAAGAATTCAAAATAACTGTTACAAAGATGCTGAGAGCAAGAAAATATGAACAGACAATTTAATAGTATCAGAGCAATAATACAAGAACAAAATGAGAATCTCAACTATGATACAGAAAACAAAACAAACAAAAAAACAAATCCTGAAGCTGAAAAATACAACGATTGAATCAAAAATTTTAACACAGAGGGACGCCTGGGTGGCTCAGTTGGTTAAGCAGCTGCCTTCAGCTCAGGTCATGATCCCGGCGTCCTGGGATCGAGTCCCGCATCGGGCTCCTTGTTCTGTGGGGAGCCTGCTTCTCCCTCTGCCTCTACCTGCCTTTCTGTCTGCCTGTGCTCGCTCGCTCTCTCTCTCTCTCTGACAAATAAATAAATAAAATCTTTAAAAAAAAAAAAAAAAATTTTAACACAGAGCCGCAAGAGATTAGTTGACCAAACAGAAGAAGGAGTCAATGAACTAGAAGACAGATCAATTAAAATCACCTAATGAGAGGAGCAAAAAATTAAAAAGAATGAAAAGGAATGAAGAAAGTCCCTATGGTACTTACTGGGCCCCATCAAGAGAAACAATGTACATATCACTGGAGTCACAGAAAGAGAAAAGAGGAAGAAAGGAGAAGAAAGCTTACGTAAAGAAATAATGGCTGAGAACCTCCCAAACCTGGGGAGAAATTCAGATATCCAAGATTTTGAGGCTAATAGGTCAACCCAAAATTTCAATCCAAAACAATCTTTTCCAAGACATGTTATAATTAAAACTGTCTAAAATCAAAGACAAAGATAATTTTTAAAGCAGAAAGAGAAACAAATTTTCTTTCATGTAAGGGAACCCCTATAAGGTGATGAGCAGATTTCTCAGCAAAGACCTCGCAGGCCAGGAGAGAATAGGATGATGTATTTGTTCGTTCTCCAGTTGAGAATGTTTACAATGTTCAGTTTAGAATAAAATGTTCATCCAACAGAAAGCATATAAAAACACCATCACATCAGTATGAATTAGGGCATGGAATACAAGATAAATTCACTTTGAGGTGGAAAAGGTGGAACAAGAAACAGAACATGTATTGTACTCCCCTTTTCCCTCCTCTCTTGCCCACCCCCAAAGATGGCAGCCCTGGGAGAGGAGCCAGGGGCTCTCCAAGAAGGAATGGTCCCATCAGGCTGGTGGTTTATGTAAGCCTCAAGACTATAGTCAAACACCACCTCTTAGGAGCCTACATGATCTCTCAGGCAGTATTTGGTTCTTTCTTCGTATTCCCACCAAATACAGAATTTACATTCATTTGTAATTTTCTCATGGCTTTGCAATGGTGAGTAAAGGAAAGGGCATGAGTTTGAAATCAGACAATCCTAAATCCCATTTCCACCATTGACTACCTGGTGACCATGAGGAAGTTACCTGTTTTTGGGCCTCAGGGTTGCTTTGAAGAGTAAATAAGGTAACAAAATGTCTATGATATTACAAAGTAGAAGGGACTTAACCATACAGTTCACTTGGCATTCCTTCTGAGATTATATTTATAAAGAGGACATTTATGTTAGGCCATTTGCTTGAAATTTCATGAGGGAAATAATATAAAATGAGTTACAAAGTTCTGAGAATCCCAGAGACACCCAATTCCTTGGTGGCACTGCATTGCTAGGACTCCACCCTTGATCTGCCCAAACTGGAAGTTTCCATTTTATTTTGCGTATACTCTATCCTCACCTTTGCTGGTTTCGGAATGGCTTGTGGATAATTGTAAAGGTCCCCAGAAAGTTCTCTGGGGAATCCACTTTCCTCTGAGGGCGCACACACACCCTAACATGTGAATCGGCATTTTCTATTTCTTCATTTTCTCTCCCTTCCAGCCCCGTCTATACTTTTTGTATGAGGCCCACTGCCATACTCCTAGGTTCTGGAGCTGAAACAGAAGCTTTGCATGCAGACAGTTGGGGATTCTAGACCTATCTAGCACCTCTTTCTCCTTCTGTAAACAGGGTTTAAAATTCTGCAATATGGGAACCTGGGTGGCTCAGTAGGGTTAAGCCTCTGCCTTAGGCTCAGGTCTCGATCTCAGGGTCCTGGGATGGAGCCCCACATCTGGCTCTCTGCTTAGCAGGGAACCTGCTTCCCCCCGCCCCCGCCCCCGCCCCCCTCTCTGCCTACTTGTGATTTCTCTCTCTGTAAATAAATAAATAAAATCTCTTTAAAAAATAAAAAATAAGATAAAATTCTGCAATATTTACGAATACTGATTCATTAGGTCGTACACCTGAAGCTAATAAAATGTTAAGTCAATTATATCTCCACAAAACAAAACAACCCCGTCCCCGTCACCCCACCCCCCGCCGTTTTATAAAGTTCTAACAATAAAGTGCCAACCTATGGGTGATGCTTAAAGGGGACACATCACTAACTAGCAAAGGACTTACTCTTTTGGGCGATTCTGGCTTTGAGACGGTCTGGCCCTTTAATGCTGCTCGCCCTAGTCACCCTACCCGCCCTCCCTCGGGCCGGGGCGTGGCGGGCTCTCCAACCCGGAACTGATGGCCGCGCGCAGCCGGCGCCGCCAATCCGCGTCCCGGAAGGAGCGAGCTTGCGGCGCACGAGCGAGTGAGTGAAAGCGGCGCCGCCCGCCGGCCGCTGGCGCGGCTGAAGCTGGGCGTTCTCCACCTCCTCTCTTTAGGGTCCCCCGAAGAAAGCCGGCGAGCTTCGTGCAGCCGAGCTGCGCTTCCTTGTGCGTCTGTTCCCCAAGTAGGGCCCCCCCTCCCCCGCCGCCCGCGCACCTGCGTGGGCCGGGGGCGCAGTCTCCACAGGTCGGCCCTGCAGCGGTGGCCACACTCGGTGTAGCATCCCTGTCCCTGTCCCCGGCCCCTGCCCGGTAGTCCCGCCGCCGGAGCGGTGACCGCCTGGCCCGCCGTTCCTCCGCTGCCACCGCTGCCGGCACCATGGGCAGTGAGCAGAGCTCCGAGGTCGAGAGCCGACCCAACGATCTGAACTCCTCAGGTCGGTGTCCTAACTTCACCCTCCTCCAGCCGGCCCCGTCTGCTTGCGGAGGGGTATGCCTCCCAGCCTAATGGGGACTGGGGCCGCGGACAGGAACGCACAGAGAGCCCTCACCATGTCTTTTTCTTGAAAAAAGAGAAAAAAGTCACCGTCTGTCCTAGCCGTCATTTCCCCTGATGGGAGTGAATGCCTGTGGCTGCAAGCTAACCAGGGTGTGCGCCGATGCCTGTTACTTATTATCAAAGCAGCTGTTTCTCCCAGCTCCGCCTCCTCTTTACAGGACGACCTAATTAATTTTTGGCGTTAGTACTTACGACCGACACCATGAGATTTGGCTCGCACCGTGCATGGATCATGAACAGGACCCCCAAGAACATGTTCCTTCTTAAAGCGGGTCTTAGAGGTTCCTTTTCAGAAGGGATGTGTGACAGGTGTACAATCGCTTTGAACCCTTGGGTGCAAACATCTCCAGAAACTGCATTTTCCTTTGAGAAGGTGTCTCAACTCCCTTTCTAATATTAATATTATAGGAGTCAGCCAGCTTTGTTTTTTCCCCCCGTACGAATTTCTAAGATTTCTCCCAGCGTTTCAGATAGGAATGGGAGGATTATTGTGCTAGGAATATGGTAAGCACTCAATGAATAAAACAGCTGATGCTTAATTGAGGATCGTATGCTTGCTTGCTTGCTTTTTTTTTTTTTTTTTGTTAGCCACAACCGTAGGACAGCTGGGACTGCTCTGGATACACTAGGGTTGCTAATCCAAATTGGATTAATCTGGAGCCTAAATATAACCTATTACTTTCAGGTGTACGATCTGATGATTCAGTATTTGTATATATTATGACATTTTAAACCCCTTTTTATAGATGGAGAATGAGAGGTGCTCGATAATCTTAGGATCCACAACTGTCTTTAAATACATAGAACTGTTCTCTGCGTGGTAGGATCTGTAATTCAGAAATCTAGAAACTGACAGATCGAGGGTTATTCCACACTGAAGTGCGTCCTTCAAGACTAGTTCAGACCCTCATTTTGGGCGCTAGATTGGGACAGCTTTTAATGGTGAGCAGCATCTACTAGCTTTGCTACATCCTTCTATTTCCTTGGAAGGCCCAGAATATTTTATCTGGTACAGAAAATACAGTAATAATTGTTAATCCTTTGCCTCTATGTCCAGAAGCATATTTGAGGGGAAGAAGTATGGCATTTTTTTAATATGCTTGCTCACCTACTGATCACCAGCATGAATTCTAGTACTGTAGCCTACTAACCAGTGGCATAGATTAGAATTTGCTGATTCCCCTGTGCTGAGTGGTTTACATGCATCTACGTTTAATCATTACTGTCCCATTTTATAGGCACAGTGATAGAGGTTAGCTAGAACCCAGTGAAGTCTGTTTTCTGTTGGGATTTGGGGAAGAAATCACTCAATTTGTAGCAAAAAAGATTTCTGGCTTGGGATTTGTGACATGTTAGGGAAATTACCAAAAGAGGTTAAGAGGTACTTCTTGAAGAACAGTAAAAGTAGCAGAGATTCTACAAGAGTGAATGCCAAGCCACAGGAGACTCTGGTCTCCAGGTGTTGGGCCAGTTCTGTGACATCCCAGCATCAGCCTTTGAGACAAGACTATGATGAGCTTTCGAATACTACCTTCTAGAGGGTGAACTGCTTTAAAGGTTTATTCTTGCCCTAACCAGGAAGATATTTGAGAAGAGGAGGATATTTTGGTCTAGGAAGTTGTTGGTGGTTTGAATCGGTTCCCTACAAATGCTTTATTTTCTCTCAAAGGACCTGAAATTGACCTGCCTGTCTAGCAGTCCCACAAATTTCTGAATTTGGCCTCAGCATAGAATGAACCTACTATTTACTTCTGCCCTTCTTGGACTAATGCCTATAACTGTAAGGGTGAAGGGGCTGGTGCCTCAGGAATAGACCCATCATGCAGAGTTGAGAACCAGGATTTTTCCCCCCATAGATAGTATCTATTAAATATACCTGGCTTGCTGTGATAAGGCAGCTAGACAGCTTGCAACCTCAGTTTCACAGGCATAGGCCACGTATACCAATAACCCGTAGACTTCCATTTCCTTTCCTCTTTCTCTAGCACTCTTGACTTTGGGCAGGTCACAGCCTAATTTTGTGCCCTCATTTTCTCATTGGTAAAATAGGGACAATGTCAGTAGGATTGAAGAAATAAAAATTATAAAAACACAACATACCTATATTTTTGGGTGCTGAAAAATAAGATATTTTTAATGATAAAAGCAATTTCATACATGTAGGTTCCTGTAATGTTTGAGGGGTTTTTTTTTTTAGTAGAAAATAGAGGTTCCCCTATGATTCATCTGCCCTTTCCAGCCCCCACTGCAGGTTAACTACAGTTAGCATTTTTTGTGTGTGTAAAAATATTCTTTTTAATGACTATACTAAAAAAAGCTTTGGCGAGGCAGAGGGGGATAACTAACATGCAACTCCTGAGCAGTGTAACTTTACTTTTAGTGACCCCTTCTCCAGCAAAGCATAGAGCCAAGATGGACGATATTGTGGTTGTAGCTCCAGGCTCCCAGCCTTCACGGAATGTCAGCAACGATCCCGATGTCATCAAGTTGCAAGAGATTCCAACCTTCCAGCCGCTTTTGAAAGGTGAGAACTTGGGTTTTGTCTTATCTGGACCTGCTGGAAAGATTCAAATAGCCACACTACTCTCCCCAGATGGCCATGTGCCTTCCTCCTCTCCTTTAGGTCTTTACTTAAATGGCATCTTTTTGGTGAAGCCTTCCTTGGCTGCCCTATTTAGATTTGAAACGCTTTTGGCTGTTTTTCTCTAATAATCATCATTGATCTGCTTTGTAGCTTACTTGTTTCTGTAGTGTTTGTGTTTCCCTTTTAGAAAGTGAGCTTTAGGGGCGCCTGGGTGGCTCAGTGGGTTGAGCCGCTGCCTTCGGCTCAGGTCATGATCTCAGAGTCCTGGGATCGAGCCCCGCATCGGGCTCTCTGCTCGGCAGGGAGCCTGCTTCCTCCTCTCTCTCTGCCTGCCTCTCTCCCTACTTGTGATCTCTCTGTCAAATAAATAAATAAAATCTTAAAAAAAAAAAAAAAAAAAAAAAAAAAAGAAAGTGAGCTTTATGATGGTAAGAACTTTCTGTGTTTTGTTCACTGTTGAATCACAGGACTTGGAATAGAGCCTGGTATAAAGTAGGGACTGAGTAAATGAATGAATGAATGATGTTGGAGCTAGCCTTTACCTGTTATTTTTCTGTGAAAAGATTTTTGTCTTATTTGTGGTCTGGACTATGGCTTGACTACTTCAGATCCATGGAGAAAACCTCTATTATCCTTGATACAATTAATCCTGACAACCATTTTGTATGAGAGGAGAGGGTATATAGGAGAGGATTAGCATATATTGATTAGTGTATACTGAGGTAGAGTTACCTTTTTTTATTTGCATTTTAAAAAGATTTGTTTATTGAGTGTGAGTGAGCATGCATGAGCCATGTGGGGCAGGGTTGGGGGTAGTGGGCAGAGGGAGAGAGAGACAAGCAGACTTCCAGAGGAGTGAGGAGCTGGATGCAGGGCTTGATCCTGAGATCATGACCTGAGCCAAAATCAAGAGTCGGATGCTCAACCAGTTTTGCCACCCAGAGTTACCTTTTAATATGAATTTTATTATTCACCTGATAATTTCATTATATATTTTAATTTTATATTAATTTATTTTATGTCATTTTCATATCCATCAAGTAAAGGCAATGATTTTCTATTAACTAAACGGGATTTCTACTGTAAGAATCCATCCCTCTTTCTGTCTCTCTTTTCCTCCAAAAGATTAGGAAATATAAATGAACAGAAGGCCCTGGTTTACTTAACCTGGTAAAATATAAAACTTTTTTTTTTTTAATATTTTATTTATTTATTTGACAGAGAGAAATCACAAGTAGACGGAGAGGCAGAGAGAGAGAGAGAGAGAGAGAGAGAGGGAAGCAGGCTCCCGGCTGAGCAGAGAGCCCGATGCGGGACTCGATTCCAGGACCCTGAGATCATGACCAGAGCCAAAGGCAGCGGCTTAACCCACTGAGACACCCAGGTGCCCCTAAAACTTCTTAAATTTATATAGCTATATGTATTAGAAGATACCCCTTCCATACACACACAAATACATGCCATCCCCTTGTAATCCTTATGTTGTTAAATGTGTTTGAATGATTTGTGTCAGATCAGACAGTTGGCAGATAGGTTGAACTTGAACTGATGAGAAATACTTGCTACACTATTTTGCACTATACCTAAAAAAAACAAAAACAGTGCTTTATAGATGCCATATAGCATCTCATTCTTCTCAGCACCTCATCTGCTTTACAGGTGAGTAAATACAAGCTTTCAATGTTTTCCCACAGGTCTCAGTGTTAGACTTTGGGAAACTCTTTGGTTCTTACCTGAAACAACACATTACATCCTAATAGTTTTCATTATTTTGAGGGATAATGTGATTCTCCAGAGAAGCCAGCATTAATGAAATTTCCATCTCCACGTGTCTTTGTACAATCAGATTAAAAGACAATCAGATTTAATTTACTTGTAGAAACTTAGAGGTGGACACTTGTATTCTGTATCTAGGCCTTCCGGACTTGCACATAGGACTGCCCACAAGCACCCAGACTCATGCCTCTTCTCCCTGTTAACTGTGTCCCCCCAAAGTCTTCTAGTCCTGGGTGAGACCTTTATGTGGCCAATATTTGTCCTCACTTTAGGGGAGTGCTAAAAACAAGCAAAACCCAAAAACCTCCTGGCATTTTGAGATATATTTAATAATTTCCTTGGATAGTGTTTCTTTTCTGAGCATTGGAAATACAATTCTTATTTTATGGTAATGAATTGACTAGTAGAGGAAGCATCTAGAAGGCTTGGTGTTCGGGGAAACTAACCTCAGATTTAAAATCATCACCAGGAACCCTAACCGTGAATAATTATCACGGTATAGTTAATGCGATGCAGTTGGACTTGGTGGCATTGACACCTGGATTTTTTTTTTTTTTTAAGATTTTATCTATTTATTTGACAGACAGAGCTCACAAGCAGGCAGAGAGAGAGGAGGAAGCAGGCTCGCCGCTGAGCAGAGAGCCCGATGTGGGGCTCGATCCCAAGACCCTGGGATCATGACCTGAGCCGAAGGGAAAGGCTTTAACCCACTCAGCCATCCAGGCACCCGACACCTGGATTTAAATTGGGACTTGGCTCCCCATTGGCTCTGTGTCCTGGCTTTGTTTTCCCCCTCTTGAACGTTGGTAGTTGAGAACATTGAGAATAGGTGTGTGAGAGAGAGGAAGGCACCTGAGGGGCAGGTTGCAGTGAAGAGGCCATTTGGGATTTGGCTAATGGAGAAATTTCTTTCTGAGGGTGGCATGAAAGAGAAGTGGCAGCACGTGGCAGGGGCCAGACCACAGGGAACAGAAAAAGCCAGCAAGCATTTAAGTGACTGCTGGTGTTTCACTGGTGAAGAGGAACCCTCTTCGTGATTAGAAAAGACAGGCAGAGGGGACAGTTTGGTGAAAATAATAAGTATAATTATGATAATAGTAGGGGTTGGCCCCTCCCCTCCCTCTTCTACCTCTACGTGATGGTATTATTCTTCCCATTTTATAGGTTAAAACATTGAGGCCCAGAAAGCGTGAATGCATTACTTCAGGTCACCTGGCTAGAAGGGATAGCTCATCTCAGGATGGCATCAGGACATCGAATTTTGCACTGTTTTGTACCTAGAATAAGACTGTTTCTAATTCTAGGGAAGCCAGTTAAAAAGATCACTAGGCTGTAAAAGAAAATAGGATGGTGGGTGTGGGGTTGTTTGGATTTTTAGGTGCAGCATTTGTGACAGAGCCTCCTGCTTTGACATTGTTCTGCCTGGTAATTTAGAGCCCTGCTGTCTGCCTGCTGGGCCGCTGGAGGGGCCACTCATCGCTGTTGCCTTTATACTCTAATCTCTTCTTTTCACCCTTTCCTGCTTTCAGGATGAGGCTATTTCTCAAAGTAGTGAAAAGGCCACACAGTGAGGGCTGTACCCCCAGGTCTGATTTCAGAAAGCTTTTTATTCAAGTTAATGACAATTCTTTCAAAACAATATATTCAAGTATTCCACAGAGTTCACTATTGTTCCATAATGTCATGTGATGTAGTGCTAATGTTGGTGGGTGATTTGCAGAGGCAGTAGCTGGGCGAGTTTAGGGGCTATTCGTATGACTGAGGTAATGTTTGCATTTTTAATGAGCAAGCAGATTCTTTCCTTGGTCTTCACCCTTTTGGATTAATATACTAGCATATAAGTTATGCTCTATAGTGGTGCCAAATATCTGTTCCTCTTTCTATTTAAGCCAAAAGAATTTCTATTTTTCATAGCAGTCTCTGAATTAGCAATTTATTTTGAAGTGTAAAGCATTTACTAGAAAATGAAAAACTATAAAATTACAAAGAACAATAAATAACCACAACAGAACACAAAAGCAAAATGTAGATTTGATGATAATTAGATTCCCAGGGTTAAACAAGCCCTAATTTTAATTACTTAAAATTCAACCACTTACATTTTTTTAATGAGTCGCATGGCTTTGTCAATCTATAGAAGTGAACTATTCACTAGAGAAATGCAAAATTGATATTTTATGTATAAAAGTTATATAATTTTGCCATTCACTTGTAATGATGAATATATGTACACATACACGTGTGCATATATGACCTTCTCTACAACTGACTTACCATTTTTGTAACTGACTTTGGACATAACCTAAGATTGAGCTGCCCAAGGAAGAAACTGTTCTTGTTACCTGCAAAGAAAGTCAGACCTAGGCAGTGTAGATACTGATGCAAAGCAGTTTTGTTGGGAGTTCTGTGTCTGGTTGTTAAGAACATGATGTATGTGAAATAGATTTTGACAGTGAAAAAAAGAGTCTGGGGCTTTTCTTGGTGGAGCAGAATCTCATGGAACACAGTGAAGGATCTCAAATCACATGGAACATTGAGAATTAGTGCATGGGGCTGGAGCTGGGAAGGAATGAATCAATGGAAAAGGGTAGTAAGGAGAACACAAGGAGCTACATTTCAAGTGATCAGTTTATATACATCTTTCTCACCCACTTATCTCTTAGCTGGACAAATAAAATAAAGGTGGAGAGTCTTATTGTTCATGAGACAGACGTCTTTGCCAGCTGTCAGACCTTATCTCTGTTTTGGAAATGGAATGCCAAAGGAGGGGAAGAGAGAATGGATTTTAGAGCTTGGTCTTCTCTGAATGGTGTAAAGGTGACCCCTAAGCTAGGGTTGATCCTGAGAGTCTCTTCCCCTCTTCCCCGAATACCATATTTGAAAAATTGATGCTGTATTCCCGATTACCTTGTAGATTATTTGTATGTAGTAGCCTCTTTTTTTTTTTTTAAAGATTTATTTATTTATTTATTTGACAGAGATCACAAGTAGGCAGAGAGGCAGGCAGAGAGAGAGGGAGGAGGAAGCAGGCTCCCCGCTGAGCAGAGAGCCCGATGCGGGGCTCGATCCCAGGACCCTGGGATCATGACCTGAGCTGAAGGCAGAGGCTTTAACCCACTGAGCCACCCAGGTGCCCCGATTTGTATGTAGTAGCCTCTTCAGTTAACCTTTTAAACATGGCTGTTAACCAGCAGAGTGTTAGCCTTACTCAGAAGAGCTGGAAGTACTAGGCATAATGATCCCTTTAAACCAACTGAGAAGGCAGAGCCATTTTGCAAGAGCAGCCTCACTTTTTTCCAGTGCATCTGTGCATGCCTCCATTCTTGTTTCTTTCCATCAGATCTCAGAACAGATATGTCTGTGCCTCTCTGAAATTTGCTGTCTTTCCATTTCACTTTTTTCTCCATTTGTCAGTACTTTCCATGTCTTTAGCATCTAGCTTAGTGAGCCTCTTTCCTCTTGTGCCTATACATAGATCTTCCCATCTTTTTTTTTTAGATTTTATTGAGAGAGTGAGCGAGTGCGTGAGCAGAGGGAGGAGAGGCAGAGGGAGAGAGATGATCTCAAGACGACTTGGACTCCACCCTGGAGCCTTGATGCGGAGCTCCGTCTCATGACCCTGAGATCATGACCTGAGCCAAAATCGAGAGTCAGAGGCTCAACTGACTGAGCCACCCAGGCACCCCCACGATCTTCCCATCTTTTAAATGGAAAACACGAAAATACCTTCTTTTGACTCCATTACCCCTCCTGCTACAATGCTTTCACTTCTTATTTCTGTTGCCAGGTTTACAGACCATGTGACCACTACACACTGTCACCATGTCCTTTCTACCTTTTCCAATCTTGAGGTTCTATGGTCTGGCTCTCTCATATATTGTTTCGTTAACATTTGTTTTGGATGGTTATTTTGAAGTGGTCTTTCTTCATGCTTGAAGTTTTCCTCAGTCTACATTCTTTTCTTCTTTTCCATATTTAAGTTTCTGTTCCACTTATTAAACCTATAGCTTTATCATCCACCCCCAACATTGTGTTCAGGTTTTTTGGACTCACTTGCTAGCCTCTGTTCTTTACACAGCATTGCCTAGTACTCGTTTGAAGAACTCGTTTGAACAACATCAGCTTCACTTTAAAAAAAAATATATTTTATTTATTTATTAGAGAAAGAACATGAGTGGGGGGAGGGGCAGAAAGAGAGGGATAAGCAGGCTGTGGTAAGTGCAGAGCCTAAGACCCTGAGATCATGACCTGAGCCAAAATCAAGGGTCAGCCGCTTAACCAACTGAGCCACCCAGGCGCACCTCCGCTTCAGCTTCTTGTCCGTTTCTCCAACTATAGACTGGTCAGTACAACCAAGTGTTATTTTAAATTCAGCACGCCCCAGCTTCCACCTATGTATGTATTGGTTCCTTTCATTCACCAAGCATTTATAGGGCCTTATTTTATTAGGTGAATGAGACACATTCATGTACACTTGAAAAGAATGTGTTGTGCAGTTGTTGGGTGTAGTATTTTACATTAAGGTATGGTTAACGGTATTTAATGAGTTCTACCACTTAAAGAAAGGTGTTAAAAGCTCCAGTTGTGATTGTGTTTGTCTATGCCTTTTATTCTCCCAGTCTTTTGGAAGTTTCTTATTAAGCTTGCATACATTGATGTTTATTATATTGGCCCTTTTGTTATTATGAATTTACCCTTCTATCTATGGCATTATCTTCTGTCTTGAAGTCTGTTTTGTTTTATGTTAATACAGCCACTCCAGTCTTCTCACACTTATTGTGTGCATAGTATATATCTTTTCCTATTTTTATCTGTTTGTGTCTTTAAAGTGCATCTCTTGGGACCCCTGAGTGGCTCATTTGGTTAAGTGTCTGCCTTAGGCTCAGGTCATGATCTCAGGGTCCTGGGATCAAGTCCAGCGCTCCTTGCTCAACAGGGAGCCTACTTCTCTCTCTGCCTGCTGCTCCCCCTGCTGGTGCACACTTTCTCTCTCTGGCAAATAAATTTATTAGTTAAAAAATATAAGTAAGTGCATCTCTTGTAGACGGTTTACATAGTTGAGGCTTACTTTTGTACCTGTGCATGCAGTCTGCCTTTGGGGGGTGGGGGGACAGCAAACCAAGGTTTATTGAGTGATAGTACAAAGCTCCCAAGGAGGAAGGGGACCCGAAGGGGTTGTCTGCAGTCTGTCTTTTAAGTGGGGTGTAAATTGATCTAGTTGGATTCAGGTCTACCATTTGTTCTTCATTTTCTTCTTTCTTTCTTAAGATTTTATTTATTTACTTGAGAGAGAGCACAGAGGGAGAGGGAGAAGCAGACCTTGCCGAGCAGGGAGCCTGCCACAGGGCATGTTGTCAGGACCCTGGGATCATGACCTGAGCCGAAGGCAGACGCCTAATTGAGCCACCCAGGCGCCCCTGTTCTTCATTTTCTATTTGTGTGGTCTGCTTTTGGTTCCTCCCCTTTCCTGACTTTTTTGAATCAACTGAATTTTTTTAGTATTCCATTTTAACTCCTCTGTTAGTTTTAAAAAATACAATGTTTTAAAAAATTTATTTGTCAGAGAGCGAGAGAGAACAAGCAGGGGGAGTGGCAGGCAGAGGGAGAAACAGGCTCCCTGCTGAGCAAGGAGCCCTATGTGGGACTCAATACCAGGACCCTGGGATTATGACCTGAGCCAAAGGCAGACACTTAACCAACTGACCCACCCGGGTGTCCCCTCTGTTATCTTTCTCAATTGCATTCTTTTGCGTGTTTTTTTTTTCTTTTAGTGGTTGCTCTAGGGATTATAATATACATCTTTTTTTTTTTAAGATTTTATTTTTGAGGTATCGCTGCACCCAGTGTGGGGCTTGAACTCACAACCCTGAGATCAAGAGTCACACACTCCACCAACTGAGTGAGCCAGGCACCCCATTATACACATCTTTAACATCATAGTTTATATGCAGTTGATATTGTACCACTTCTTATAACACATAAGAACCTTTCAATGGTGTGGTTTCATTTATCCCACTACTTGGTGCTGTAGTTGTCGTATTAGTGCATCTCCATATGCTAGGAATCCCATGTGCTGTTTATAGATATTACTTATATATAAATGTATAATTTATATATTTATATATAAAATATGTTTACTATATACAAAACATATATTATTGTATCATGTTAAATATATACTTAACAATATATATTTATTTTAAACAATCACATCTTTTAAAGAAATTAAGAGAAGAATAAATAAATAATAATAATATAATAAGAATAAATAAATAATAAGTAAATAAATAAATCCTTTCTATTTTTCTTTATATGAAGATAAATCTTTGCCCAGTTTCATTATCAAATTTTTGCCTCTTTTTTGGTAAGTTTTTTTTTTTAATTTTTTAAGATTTTATTTATTTATTTGACACAGAGATCACAAGTAGGCAGAGAGGTAGGCAGAGAGAGGGGGAAGCAGGCTCCCCACTGAGCAGAGACCCGATGTGGGGCTCGATTCCAGGACTCTGAGATCATGACCTGAGCCGAAAGCAGAGGATTAACCCACTGAGCCACCCAGGCGCCCCTTTTGGTAAGTTTTTGAGGAGATATTGTGGGACTCTGTGAAATCTCTTTTTTTTTTTTTTTTTTAAAGATTTTATTTATTTGTCAGAGAGAGAGAGAGGGAGAGAGAGCGAGCACAGGCAGACAGAATGGCAGGCAGAGGCAGAGGGAGAAGCAGGCTCCCTGAAGAGCAAGGAGCCCGATGTGGGACTCGATCCCAGGACGCCGGGATCATGACCTGAGCCGAAGGCAGCTGCTTAACCAACTGAGCCACCCTGAAATCTCTTTTCTCAACACACTTTCTCCTTCACTGGTTATAATATCCATTGCTGTTTCTTGTTTGAATTAATTACACAGAGACAGTTGCCAAATAGTGATTTTTCTACCTTTATCCTTCCTTCTACATTCTGCCACCAGAAAGCGCTTTCTTGCCTCTCCATTTATTTATTCATGTATTTATTTAAGTCCATGTGGAATGGTAAATTCTTGTTTTATTCGATGAATTATAATTTATTTATTTTTAATCTCAAAATGCTCCAAGTTTAGGGGTTCCTGACTAGCTCAATTGGTGGAGTATGCAAATCTCGGTCCTGGTGTTGTGGGTTCAAGCCCCACATTGGTTATAAAGATTACTTGAAAGAATAAGATCTTGAAAAAAAATGCTCCAAATTTAGCTGGTTGGAACATTGTTGGTTGTAGCTTACTGTGTCCTTTTGACATATTCTCATTATTCTTTGAACATGTTTTTACTTCCTGGTGCAAATTAATATTCCAGATTTTTCCTATTCTTCCTTGGCTCCAGTCCTAGAATCAGGCATTTCACCAGGAGCCCTGGTTCTTTTAGTGGAGAGTGGCATTTCAAAATCACTCTTAGGCCTTCTCAGTGGATTTCACAAGGAAATATATATGTGTGTGTGTATACATAATACACATATTTATACTTGTTTATATTTGTTTATCTGTATATATTGAAAATGCTAAGTTCACATTGATGTGTTCTAAATGTTCTTTGATCTGTAGGTTTATAATCTTTATCAAATATTTTGGCTATTATTTCTTCCAGTACTTTTCTGCCCCCACCCCTTGTTTTTGTGGGACTCCATTTTCTATGTTAAACTACTTGATGTTGTCTCACAGGTCACTGATCACTGATGCACCTTTCAATTTTTATTTATTTATTCATTTATTTTTTTTATCTCTCTCCTTTATGTCCTTACTTTGGATAATTTTATTGATGTGTTTCCAGGTTTAGTGGCCTTTTTTTTTTTCTGTCACATCTGAAATACTGTTCTGAATTCTGTCCAATGAATTTTAATTACAGATAATTGTATTTTTTCAGCTTTAGATGTACCTCCCCTCCTTTTAAAAAAGTCTTCATTGCTTTGCATATTATGCTCATGTTCTCCTCTACTTTTTGAAGTTAAAGGGTCTATTTATAATAATTTAACTCTTGACTGATGGTCCATCATTTCTGGATCTGTTTTTTATTGAATGGAAGTTTCTCTGTATTACAGGTCATATTTTCCTACTTCTTTGCACACCTAGAAATTTTTTTATTGTATGCCAAGTATTTTATATTCTGTGTTTCTGGGTATTAGATTTTGTTTTGTTCCTTTAAAGTATATTGGACTTTATTAGGCATAAAGTTACCTGTAATCAATTTGACTCTTTCTGAATTTGCCTTTATGTTTTTGTCGTGGCTTATCCAAAACAGCCTTAGTCAAGGTTAGCTAGCTTTTCTACTAAGGCAGTAGCCTTCTGAGTGCTTTACCTATTGCCCATGTATTTGAAGTCTCTCCACTCTGGCAGGTGGAAATTTGGACTCTTAGCCCTGTGTGAATTTCAGAAATGGTTTGGCCTACTGCTTTCCTCTAGTTCTTTCTCCAGCCTTGGGGAATTTTACCTCCTACAGTTTAGTGTGCAGCTGGAGACTGGAGGGTGCCTTGTGCAGTTACCCAGAGGGCTCTTTTATTGAGCGCTCTCCTTTCTCAGTTTCTGTTATGTAAACTCTGATCCCTTAGTCTCTTTAAACTCCACATTCTCTCTCTTTAATGCACTGAGTCCACTGGGCTCTTTATGGATATATCCCGACCTAGTCTGCATCTTGGAGACTGTTTTTCACTAATAATCTGGGGGAAATGATAGGACTTGCTTGTTTTCCTTCTGACAGGGATCAAAGCCCTACACTGCCTGTGTTACAATATCTGAAAAGAGTGTGTCATATTTTTGGTCTGGTTTCTAGTTGTTTATGACTGGAAGGCATTGTAGCAACTAATCCTTCATGAGCAGAAGCAGAAATTCTCAAAAAAAAAAAAAAAAAAGTGCTTTGTAATCTTTCTTTTTCTGTCCATTACCACTTCCTCTTTACTTAAGGACCTCAGGCCAACAGCTTTTGATTACTATGTTGGTCATTCATTTCTGCAGTGTATAATTGACTTTTGAACAGTGTAGGTGTCAGAGGCATGGACCTCCCCACAGTTTAAAATCTGTGTATAACTTTTAACTTCCCCTGCCAAAACGTAACTATTAATAGCATTGTTCTGTCCCTAATAGTGTTCTGTTGACCAGAAGACCTACCAAGAACATAAACTGTCGATTAACATGTATTTTTATGTTATATGTGTATTCTTACAAAAAACTAAGCTAGAGGGACCCCTGGGTGGCTCAGTCGGTTAACCATCTGTCTTCAGCTCGGGTCATGATCCCGGAGTCCTAGGATTGAGCTCCACATCAGGCTCCCTGCTCAGCGGGATTTTGCTTCTCCCTCTCTCTCTACTCCTCCCTCTCCCTCATTTCCTCCCCTGACTTGTGCTTCCTCTCTCTCTTGGCCACACGTGCTCTCAGTCTCAAATAAATAAAATCCTTAAAAAAAGTAAGCTAGAGGAAAGAAAATGTTATTAAGAAATTCATAAGAAAGAGAAAATATATTTGCAGTTCTGTATTTATTGAAACAAATCTAAATCTTAAGTAGACCCGCACAGTTCACATGTGTGCTGTTCAAGGGTCACCTCTACTGATAATACCTGCCAGGTGCTTGCCAGCGTTCCAGATAATGGAGCTACAAAGAATATAAGACACAGTTGCTGCCCTTAAGGAGCTTAGGATTTTGTGAGTAATCTAGATAGGTAAGTAACTTACAACAATGTAGTATGAAAATGGTGGCCACATGCCCAAAAGATTAGGTATGCAGAGAGAAGAGAATCATTCATTTGCCCTGGGAATTTGGGGCAGGCTTCACAAGAAGATGTGACATTTGAGCTGGCCCTGAGGGATAGAGAAGATAGGGTCAGGGAGTAGATTCGTGACTTAAAGGATCTTCCCTAGAAACCAAAAGTTAACAATTAAAAGATGCCAAAAGGATTCTTTTTTTTTTTTTTTTTTTTTTATTATTTGACAGAGAGAGAGAGATTACAAGTAGGCAGAGAGGAGGGGGTGAGAATGGGGGAAGCAGGCTTCCTGCTGAGCAGAACGCCGGATGTGGGGCTCCATCCCAGGATCAATCCCAGGACCCTGAGACCATGACCCGAGACGAAGGCAGAGGCTTAATCCACTGAGCCAGCCAGGTACCCCCAAAAGGATTCTTAACCAAATTTATACCTGGGATGTGCTGCTTTGATTTTCTTTTATTACTGTGGATACCTATAGGTTTGCAGGTTAAATTCTGGTTTTCATTTTAAGCTGTATTATTTAATTTTAAGCTGTATTTTTCCTAGAATAATTATTAGTTTGTATATTATTCTTTTTTGTTTCTTTAAACTTTTAATTTGTGTTATACTATGAATTTAAACAAGATATACACAGTTTACTTTAACTAATACAAAGATATATCTTTCTAAGCAATATCATTTCCTGGATAAGCTAACTGATTCTGATTACTCTTGGAATATGACCATAAAGATAGATGTATATATTTACTCTTAAGGCTCTGGTTTGTCAGTAGTTTCTGCTAAGTAACAGCCTAGAAATATTCCATAGTTGCATAGTAGAAAATTCTGTTAGTCATCTCCAATTTTTCTATTTTTCCAAAAAATCGCATAGAGAAATTCTATTTTTAAGCATTAACATTTGAGACTGAAGTGTTTACTTAGGAAAGCCAAGAATTTAAAGGTATTCCCAGAATTTAAAAAAAGTCTATCTCCTCCCCCTCCACATTTTAACTGATTATTGGAAAGATTAATTTTTCCATTCTGGGCAAAAGGGAAAGTGACATATTTTTTATAGAACTGTGATGTTCCATATATTTATTTATTCATTTAACCAAATTCATTGAGCTCTTACTGTATCAGACATTTTTAGGCTAGAGATATAAAAAGAAAAAAAGCATATTCTTTCCTATGAAGAGCTGACAGTCTAGTGAGGGGACTGTATTCTTAACAGATAATTGTGATTCAACATGGTAAGTGCTAATAATATTAGTAATAATATTAATAGTAATAGTAATAAAACATAAGGCTTTAGAGAATCTAAAAGATGGAATAACTTATTCTGAGAGGCAGGAATGGTTGATAAGAACAACTTAGAAGAATTTATATTTGTGCTCTTGATAGTAATCACTTCCAAAGCTCTGTTATGCATAAAAAGACACATGGAGAAACTTTTTAAAAAATGCTGATTTTAGGGCCCCAAACTCAGAAAGCCTGCGTATATTAAACTAGTATTCCAGGTGATTCGCTTTGAAAACACTGAGCTAGATGTTTCTGCACTTGATCTTAGCCAAAAGGCTAAGGAAAGGCAATGAGCTAGATGTTTTTGAACTTAAATACTACTTGAGATTACAGAAGTGTTAGATCATTTGGCTAATGATTTTAGATATTTTTAAGAGATATCGTTATCATAAGAGTATTTTGGAATATGTCATTATGTTTTTACTATTTTTGGATGAACTCCATTGTTAAAACTGATTCACATTTAATGCCTATACATTAAATTTTGGACTCATTGAGAATTCATTATTTGTAAAAGAATTTGTTAAAAGTCACTGGGTTTTGGTAATGTTTAAATATTTTTCCCATCAAAATTTAGTTTCACAGAAAGCCAGTGAAAGGCAAAGTATTTTTTTTTAATTTTTAAAAAAGATTTTATTTATTTGAGAGAGAGAGAGAGAGGCAGAAATAGTGACAGAGAACATGAGTGGGGAGGAGAGGGAGAAGCAGGCTGCCCTCTGAGGGGACCCTGATGTGGGTTTTGATCCCAGGACCCTGGGATCATGACCTGAGCAGAAGGCAGATGCTTAACTGACTGAGCCACCCAGGTGCCCCCAAAGTTATTTTAAAGAATGACTTTGAATACATAATTACTTGCCTTATATGATCTAATGAAAATCATTAACAAAAGATTCTAAACACACTTCTAAGCGTGTTTACCCACATATGAAAGTGTCAGTAAGCAAATACATATAAACAAAAATGGGGTTTTGAGTGGCAAGATTTTTGGAGCAGGCATATCACAATTGGGATTGGTTTGTTCTTCATTTAGTCTTTTTAACTGAGGACTTTTCTCTAACTTAAAGTATTAGTGTTTTTTATTTCAGTAAATCTTGTATCAGTATTAATGTTTACGAGCCTCAAGGGAAGGGAAAAAAAGATAAATCCTGAAAAGAGGACTAAATAGTTACATAGCCCAAAGAGACATTAAAACATACTTTAACGGTAATAAATATTATAGTTCATTTTCATATTTTACCTTTCTTTTTTTCATAAGATGGCCTCCCTTTAATGCAGTGGAACTTAGGGCAGTGCTGTTTCTAACAACACTTTCGCCACTAGATGTCACTAGACTGTAACAATTAGTAAACTGCTGGCCGCTGCTGCAACCTGTGGCAGTATTTGCAAAGGCTTCAGTTAATTAAGTTTACTCTGTAGCATCTGGATTTCTCATAAAACCAGGTCACAGCTTGCTTCAAGCACAAGCTAGTTGGAAAATATGTCAAATTTTGTAAGATATGAGTAATCTATAATTAGTTATTTTAGTGTTTATCAAGGCAGCAAAGGAAAAAAAATTATTGCTACAGGAAACTTTTAGTGACCTTAATTTTTTGGAGAGAAAACTCTATTTTTAATGTATCACTGTACTCAAAGAACTACTTGTTACACCAAAAATTTCTCAAGAGTTGGGATTATGTTTTAGTCATCTCTGATTTCTCAGGACCTAGCACACAATGCTTGTGTAGGTATTCAGTAAATGTTATTAAACATTAAGGTAGTCTACAGTACATGTCACAGGGGACAGAAGCCATGAGTCTTCTCTCTCAAAAAAGTCTCGTTTGGGAGACAAGAATCTACAAAAACATGTACCCACAGCTCAGGATAGTGTGCATGAACCAAATGAGCACTACAATCATTAAATTCTGTGGGATTTCAGAGGATCAGTAGCTCTTGGCACAGTGATTAGAGGTGTCCTCATGAAAGCATATTTAGAGTTGAAAAGGGAGGGGCCTGTACAAGTGAAGGAAGTAATGAGCCAAGGTTTCGCCGTAGAAGAATGTGGGCCCTGAAGATTCAGAAAGGTCCTAAGTTTAAGGGCTCTGAACTTAAGTCTTATAAACTTGGACTTAAATTTTTTTTGGGGGGTAGGGAACACTAAAGGGTTTGGAGTGGGTGAAAATAATATGTTTTATAATGCCTTGTAATTTACAAAGCACTAACACTTGAAGGGTGAATTAAAGATGATTGTTCTTTAATTTTAGAATGCTTCTGCCTTAAAATTCTTTAAAATACTTCTGTTTAAAAGAAATAATACAGGTAGAGGGCTTAGCACAGTGCCTGGCATGTAGTAAACCTTCAATAAATGATTCTTGATGATATCACATTATGAAATCAGTAAAAAATATTATATATTCTATAAAACAGCTGACCTCTGTTTTTTCACAAAAGTCAAAATCATGGAAGATAAGCAATGACTGAAGAATTGTCATAGATTGGAGGAAATGAAGGAGTCACATAATGTGGGGTCCTGAACTGAGTCTTAGAATAGAAAATGACATTAGTGGAAAAAAATGGTAACTTATGATAAGGTGTATAGTTTAGTTGATTTTATCATACCAATGTCAATTTCCTGGTTTTGATAATTGTATCATGGTTAGGTACTGTTAATGTTAGGGGAAGCTGGTGAAGGGCACATAGGGATCCTATATTTTATACAACTTTTCTTAATGTTAAATTATTTTAAAAATAAAAAGTTTAGGACATCCGGCTGGCTCAGTCAGAGCATGTGACTCTTGATCTCGGGGTTGTGAGTTCAAGCCCTGTGTTCGGTGTACAGATTACTTAAAAATAAAACTTTTTTTTTTTTTAAAGATTTTATTTATTTGTCAGAGAGAGAGAGAGCGAGCACACAAGCGGGCAGAGTGGCAGGCAGAGGTGGAGAAAGAAGCAGGCTCCCTGCCGAGCAAGGAGCCTGGTGCGGGACTTGATCCCAGGTCTCTGGAATCATGACCTGAGCCAAAGGCAGCGGCTTAACCGACTGAGCCACCCAGGCGTCCCCAAAATAAAATGTTTTTTAAAAAATAAGTTTAAAAATATAATGTCATCTTAGAAAAGATTACAATTGCATATTTAGGATAAGCCTTCTACTGCGAGGTTCAGATGTTAGAAGAAAAGTTTAAGAATCTCCTACCCTGTTTCATTTTTAGGATAGACCTTTGCCAGGACAGCTTAAGGCAACAATGAGTTCCCTTGAAAACAGGGAAGTAGAACTTCTGAGGACCCTGAGTTTTAACACTTCTCTCTATATTTTAGTTAATAGATAAATTTCCCCAGTGTCCTGGTTTTTCTCTCTCTCTCTTCCCCCCCCCCAAAATTGAAGTATAGTGAACACACAGTTACATTTTTTTTATTTTAATTTTTTAAAATTGAAGTATAGTTGACATACAGTGTTACATTCCAGTGTCCTGGCCTTTAAGGCGGCTTAAACTTCAGCTCTTCAAACTGTTATTTAATATCCTACCCCCCCTTTTCAGGATGTTCACAGTAATCTAGTGAGGCTTTCCAGGGCTTTAGCACAAACCCATACCCTGTATTTTGATAAAAAATACTTTATTACAATTTAGACAATGGGCCTTCCTTATATACTTCATTATCTCTACGTAGATTACCCTGTGGGCCATGGAGAAACACCTCATGTTTGTAGAGTGTTGAATATAATTAGATTTTAAAAATCAGTGCATGAATTTTATACAGTTGACCCTTGAACAACACCGGTGTCAACAGTAGACTACCACTAGTTAAGTTTTTTTTTTTTTTTTTTTTTTTAAAGATTTTATTTATTTATTTGACAGAGAGATCACAAGCAGGCAGAGAGGCAGGCAGAGAGAGAGGAGGAAGCAGGCTCCCCTAGACAGCAGAGAGCCCGATGCGGGGCTCAATCCCAGGACTCTGAGATCATGACCTGAGCCGAAGGCAGCGGCTTAACCCACTT
>NW_019154091.1:38817202-38848889 GCF_002288905.1 Enhydra lutris kenyoni
CAAGCAGGCAGAGAGGCAGGCAGAGAGAGAGGAGGAAGCAGGCTCCCCTAGACAGCAGAGAGCCCGATGCGGGGCTCAATCCCAGGACTCTGAGATCATGACCTGAGCCGAAGGCAGCGGCTTAACCCACTGAGCCACCCAGGCGCCCCACTAGTTAAGTTTTTGAGGAGTCAAAAGTTACATGTAGATTTTTTATGGTGGTTGGTGAGTGGGGGTGGCAGTTGATGTTTCTAACCTCTGATTTGTTCAAGGGTCTACTATATATACATATAATATTGGAAATTTTTAAAGTCCTCATTAAAATGTATTTTTAAAATATATATACTCCTGTACTCGAAATGTTTACATTAAAAGAAAAGTTTGCATGCATACATCTGGATATTCAGACCTTTTTGACCTATTACAGGCTGAGATTAGTTTGTAGTTTTTGATTGGTTTTTCTTTAGATAACCTTTGGTATGATGGTAATGCTGGATTTATAAAATTAGTTGGGAAGTATTTCTTCCTCTCTTTTCTGTAAGACTTTTGTATTATTTTTTATTTAAATATTTGATATAATTCACAGTGAAGCCATTGGAACTGAGATTTTTTCTTTACTTGGTGTAGGTCTTGTCTATTCACATTTTCTATTTCTTCTTGAGTCAGTTTTGGTAATTTTTGTCTCTGGGAATTTAATTTATTTAGGGTAAGGGATCTAATTGTCAGTGTGATTTTTTTCATAATACTTCCTTTTAATCTTCTACATTTCTGTGAGGTCAATAGTGATGTCACTTTTCCTTTCCTGATAGAATTAGAAATTGATCATTTGAGTCTTCTCTCCTTTTTTCTTAATCAATCTGGCTCCAGATTTGTCAGTTTTGTTGATTTATTTAGTGAACCAAATTTTGGCATCATTGATTTTTCTCTTTTGTTTTTCTATTTCATTGCTTTCTGCTCTAATTTTTATTATTTTCCTTTCTTTTGCTCGATTTGTTAATTTACACTTCTATTTCTAGTTTCTTGAAGTGTAAGTTTAATTTATTGACATCCCATTTCTCTTTTTTTTCCTGAAATAGGCATTTGAAAGCAAGAAATTTTCTTCTAAGCACTGCTTTAGCTCTATCTCATAAATTTTGATATGCATTTTTATTTTTACTTTTACTCAGTTTAAAACACTTTTTAGTTCCCATTTTTATTCCTTCTTTGACCATCCAGGTGATTTAGAATTATGTTGTTTAGGTTCCAAATATTTTGGGATTTCCCAGATTTCTGTTGTTGATTTATAATTTAATTTCATTGTCATCAGAGGATATACTTTGTATTATTTAAAACCCATTTATTGAGACTTGATTTATGGCTTGGTATATGGTCTGTCCTTGAAAATGTCCCATGTGGACGTCTTAAAAAAATTAATAGATTTTTTTTTTTAGAGCAGTGTTAGGTTTATAGAAAAATTGAATGGGAAGTACAAGAGTTCCCATATCCTCCTTTATCAACTCCCCATCCAGTTTCCCCTATTATTAAAATTCTTACATTAGTGTGCTATATTTATTACAACTTTGGGTCAAATGGGTCAAATCTGACACATTATTGTTAACTAAGGTCTCTAGTTTATACTAGGGTTTACTCTTTGTAAACTGTGAGTTCCGCCAAATGTTTGTATCTGCCATTCATTTGTTATCATACAGAATATCATATCATTCAATGTATCATACATTGCCTTAAAAATCTCCTGTGCTTCACCTTTCATTCTCCTCTCCCTACTTCCTGAACTCTTGGTAACCACTGATATTTTTACTATGTTCATAGTTTCTTCTTTTCAGAATGTCATGTAGTTGGAATCCTACAGTGTGTAGCCTTTTTAGGTTGACTTCTTTCATTTAAAACATATATTTAAGGTTTTTCCATATCTTTTTGTGACTTGATAGCTATTTCTTTTAACTGCTGAATAATATTAATATTACATTGTCTGGATGTACCATAGGTTTTTTTCAAATCTGTTTACCTGTTGAAAGACATCTTAGTTGCTTCCAAGTTCTGGCAGTTAAAATAAAGCTGCTTTAAACATTTCTGTGCAGGTTTTTGTGGGGACATTAAGTTTTTAATTCATTCAGATAAATACAAGGAGTATGATTGCTGATCATATGGCAAGAGTATGTTTATTTTTGTAAGAAATTTCCAGTCTGTCTTCAAAGAGGCTATACCATTTTGCATTCCCATCAGCAATGGGTGAGTGTTTCTGTTTGTCTGCATTCTTGCCAACATTTGGTGATGTCATTGTTTTGGATGTTAGCCACTCTAATAAGTTTGCAGTGATATTACTTTAATTTGTAATTCCCTAATGATGTTAAACATCTTTTCATATGGTTATTTGCTATCTGTATTTCATCTTTGGTGAGATGTCTGTTGAGATCTTTTGCTCATTTTCTAATTGGGTTTCTTTTATATTGCTAAGTTTTAAGAGTTCTTTGTATATTTTGGATACTAGTTCCTTTTTTTTTTTTTTTTAAGATTTTATTTATTTGAGAGAGCAGGCACATGAGCAAGGGGGATGGACAGAAGAAGAGGGAGAAGCAGAATCCCCGCTGAGCAGGAAGCCTGGTGATGTGGGACTCAATCCCAGGACTCTGAGATCATGACCTGAGTGGAATGAAGGCAATTGCTTAGCTGACTGAGCCACTGCAGTACCACATGGATATCAGTTCTTTATCAGATATGTTCTTGTAGATATTCCGTGGCTTATTTTTTCATTCACTTAGCAGTGTCTTTCACAAAATAGAAGTTTTAAATTTTAATGAAATCTAACTTTTTTAATGAAGTCCCAATTTTTTCCTTCTTGGATTGTACTTTTGATGATACCAAAAATCATAAAAAAACCCAGGGTCACCTAGGGTCATTTCTCTTGTTACTGTCTAGGAGTTTTATAGTTTCGTGTTTTACAGTAAGTCTTTGATCCATTTTGAATTTATTTTTATTTTTAATTTAAAAAAATTTTTATCTTGGGCATCTGGGTGGCTCATTCGGTTAAGTGTCTGCTTTTGGCTCAGGTCATGATCCCAGAGTCCTGGGATGGATTCCTGCATCAAGCTCCCTGCTCAGTGGGGGCATCTGCTTCTCTCTCTCGGTGCCTCCCCACACTTGTGCTCTCTATCTTATCTCTCTCTCTTGCAAAAATAAAGAAATAAATTTTTTTTTAAGATTTTATTTTTTTATTTGACATAGAGAGATCACAAGTAGGCAGAGAGGCAGGCAGGTAGAGAGAGAAGGGGAAGTAGGCTCCCCGCTAAGCAGAGAGCCTGATGCGGGTGGGGCTCGATCCCAGGACCCTGAGATCATGATCTGAGCGGAAGGCAGAAGCTTAACCCACTGAGCCACCCAGGCACCCCAAGAAATAAAATGTTTAAAAAATTTTTTTTTATTTTTATTTTTTTAAAGTAAGCCTTCTCAAGGTGCCTGGCTGGCTCAGTCAGTGGAGCATGTGACTCTTAATCTCAGGGTTGTGAGTTTAAGCCCCATGCTGGGTGTAGAGATTACTTAAAAATAATGAAAATCACCAAAAATAAATAAATAAAGTAAGTCTATGCCCAATATGGGGTTTGAACTCACAATCCCAAAATCAAGAGTAGCATACTCTGCCTACTGCGTCAGTCAGGCTCCCTGTTTTGAGTTAATTTTTATGAAAGGTGCAAGCCATCTGCAGTTCTAAAGATTGTGTACTCTGCAGTCTTTGGCTGGTGTGTTTTGTGTATGTTGGTTATGTCAAGTTCATTGATAATGGTCAAGTCTTCTATACCCTTACTGATTTTCTGTTTAGTTTTATCAATTGTTGAGAGTGAGGTACTGAATTATTCACCTGTTATTGTTAAATTGTCTACTACTCCTTTCAGATTTGTCAGTTTTTTCTTCCTTTGTTTTGAGGCTGTATTGTTATGTGTATATACATTGATAATTATTACGTCTTACTGATGTAGTCACTCCATTCTGTTATCATTAACAAAACATCCCTTGTCTCTAATATTTTTGTCTTCAAGTGTATTTTATCCGACACTAATATAACTACTCTTTCTTATAGTTCTCTATATAGTATACATCTTTTTTCATCCATTCACTTTCAATTCGCTTGTGTCTTGAATCTAAGATACACATATGTTTCTTGTAGAAAGCATGTAGTTGGATCTTGCTGTTTTATCCAGTCTGATACTCTGCCTTTTGGACTTGCATTTGCCTTTTTGCTATTTCTTTTACAAACATTCTATTCTTGTCTGTTTTGTTCCTGTTTCCTCCTTAACTGCTGCCTTTTGTATTAAGTAAATATTTTTAATACACTGTTTTAATTCTTCTGATTTTTTTCTATGTATTTTTTTTTTTAAGATTTTATTGATTTATTTGACAGACAAAGATCACAAGTAGGCAGAGAGGCAGGCAGAGAGAGAGAAAGGAGGAAGCAGGCTCCCCGCAGAGCAGAGAGCCCGATGCGGGGCTCGATCCCAGGACTCTGGGATCATGACCCGAGCCGAAGGCAGAGGCTTTAACCCACTGAGCCACCCAGGCGCCCCCTATGTATTTTTTTGTAGTTGTTTTCTTAGAAATTGCTCTAGGGATTATAATGTGTATTTTAATTTATAGGCATCTACTTCAGTTAATGCTAACTTAATTCTGGTAAAATATATAAGCTTTGCTCTGTTTTTTTTCTCCCTCCTTTGTGCTACTATTATATATGGTAATAATGCTATTATTAAGTATCTATTATAAATATATTAAAATGTACTTATATATGTTATAAACCCAAAATATAGTGTCATAGTTACTGCTTTAGAAATGTCTATGTTAGGGTGCCTGGGTGGCTCAGTCAGTTCAGGTCATGATCTCAGGGTCCAGGAATCAAGCCCAACTCCAGATTCCCTCCCTCTCTGACCCTTCCCCCACTTGTGCTCACACAGTTTCTCTCTCAAATTAATACATAAAAATCTTTAAAAAAAAACCCCACATTAAATGTTTATGTCTTTCAAGGAAGAGAAGAAATGAGTAAAAACATATTTATAGAATATTTTATATTAACCACATACTTTAAACATTTTTAGTGATCCTCATTTCTTCTTGTGGCTTCTTATCATCATCAAGTGTCCTTTTCTTTCAGGCTAAAGAGACTTCCCTGAGTATTTCTTGTGTTATACATCTATTAGCAATGGATTTTCTCAATTTTTTGTTATCTGAGAATATCTTAATCTTCATTTTTGAAGGATAAATTTACTAGATATGGATTTCTTGGTTGACAAATTTTTTTTCCCAGTGCTTTGTGTATGTCATTCAGCTCTCTTCTGGCCTCCACTGTTTGAGATTAAGTCGCTTTTCTCTTGCTGTTTTCAAGGTTTTCTCTTTGACTCTAGTTTATAACAGCCTTGTTCTATATCTAGGTGTCAATTTCTTTGTATTCTTAATTGCACTTTGTTGAGTTTCTTAATGTGTATTAATATTTTCTTCAAATTTAATGAGCTTCTCTCTTCTCTTTTTCTGGAATTTCTATTGTGTATATTTTGGTATCTAAGATGCTATTACACAGATCTCTGAAGCTCTGTTAATTTTTTTTTCAATCTTCTTCATTTGTTAATAAGACTGGATAACTTATATTTTCAGGTTCACTGATTCTTTCTCCTGCCATCTAAAAACTGCTATAGAAGTGCTCCAGTGAATTTTTCCTTTTAGTTTTTATATTTGTCAACTCCAGGATTTCTCTCTCTTTGTGGAGAATCTCTATTTGTAGATTCATTGTTGCCATACCTTTTTTCCTTTCATTATGATTTTCTTTGGTCCTGTGAACTTATACGTATTAAATGCTTTGAAATTTTTGTCTAATATAGCCAATACTCCTGGGGTACTCAGTTTCTGTTGGTCGCTTTTTTCTTGACTATGAATCACAGTTTCCTATTTTTTTTGTATATCTTGAAATTTTTTGTTGAGAACTGGACATTCTAGAAAGCATAATATATCAGCTCTGGATTCTGATCTCCCCAAGATTTTTCTTGTTGTTGTTGTTTTTAATGAGAAATACTTGACAGTTAAAAAATCATATATATTTAAGATGTACAGTTTGATAATTTGACAGACGCATTCAGTGTACAATAATGACCAGTCAAGGGCACCTGGGTGGCTCAGTCATTAGTCATCTGCCTTGGGCTCAGATCATGATCCCAGGGACCTGGGATCGAGTCCCACATCGGGCTCCCTACTTAGTGGGGAACCTGCTTCTCCCTTTCCCTCTGCCTCTCTCCCTGCTCACATTTTCTCTGTATCTCTCTGTCTTAAATGAATAAATTAAAAAATCTTTAAAAAAAAAAAACAATCACCAGTCAAGCTCATTAACATTTCTGTTATTACTTTTTTGTTCATCGTTTTTTTGTTTTTAGTGGCATGTTTACTACACCTGTAGAATCTCTCTTCCTTGTGATTTGTAGCCATTGATGTCTCTGCTGATTTTTTTAAACTTTTTATTTTTAAGCCTGCTTCTCCAGGCATTGTCTCCATGTGTGTGCATGGCTTATTAGTCAGCCAGTGATTGATTAAACAGAGGTTATACTCAACCACCTTAATCCAGTAAGGTTTGTGACAGCTAGTGTCAAGTAATAGGTACTTAGTGGATCTGCATATGAGTATGTAAAACATTCAGAGTTCAGGCTATTTTCATTTCTCTTCCATCTTTTACGTTTTGCTGGGCCCTCTTACCTCTCCTTTTGGCATCCACATAGCCTCAGTGTCAGCCAGGAGTGTGTGACTGGTTGAATCCTCTTGGGTCTTTGCTGTAAATGCAAACAGCCTCAACCAGGAATAAACTTGTGCCAGCCGTGACCACAGCCTTGTGCTGGTGGAGTTTTTGGCCCTCCTCCACTTGTGCATCTCCAAGATAGCCTAGTCCACTGACACCCACTGATGGGCATGGGTTTTATCCATTGCTCCAAATCAAGTGAGCTTCTTCCTACTGCCACTGAAAAGCTGCTAATTTTCATAACCTGCCCCATTCTGGCACATCAGCTTCAACCAACAAGGGTGATGGAAGAAGCCTTAGGTCCAAATGCCACAGATTCTCACCATCTTATCCAAGTTTATCTGTTTTTAGGCATAAATGCTTCTCAGATTATGTGTCCCTTTGGTTAATTTCTCAAACCTCATAATGGTCTTTATGAATTTTGTCTAGCTTTATAGTTGCTTTCTGTGGAGAGGATTTGTTGACAGCCTCACTTGGCTACAGCAAGAAGTCATACCTGACCCATCCATTTGCGTTTGATCTAGGTATATGTTTATATTTAAAGTGGGTTTCTTGGGGCGCCTGGGTGGCTCAGTGGTTTAAAGCCTCTGCCTTCAGCTCAGGTCATAATCTCAGGGTCCTGGGATCGAGCCCCGCATCGGGCTCTCTGCTCAGCAGGAAGCCTGCTTCCTCCTCTCTCTCTCTGTCTGCCTCTCTGTCCACTTGTGATTTCTGTCTGTCAAATAAATAAATAAAATCTTAAAAAAAAAAAAGTGGGTTTCTTATAGCCACCATATAATTGAGTCTTGCTTTTTTATTCATGTTTAAAATTTCTGTCTTTTAAATGATACCTTTAGTCTTCTTACGTTCAATGCAGTTTCAGTGTGGTTGGATTAAACTCGGAATTCCATCTTGCTGTTTTTCATTTGTTCCATCTGTTCTTTATTCCTTTAACTCCTCTTTTTCTGCCTTCTTTAGCATTGATTGAATCTCTTTATGAGCTATAAAATTGTGCCAGCCATGACCACAGCCTTGTGCTGGTGGAGTTTTTGGCCCTCCTCCACTTTAGCATCTCCAAGATAGTCTGTTTTTTTTATCCAGCTAATTTTATTAGATAGCTAATTTTTATCTCCACTATTGACTTATTATTTAAATCTTTAAAAACTTTTTTTTGTGGTTGCCCTAGCATTTCTAATACACATCTTTATAATCACCATTTCAAATCACAGGAAGGTTTATACTCCAGTTTCCTTGTCATATTTTATGCTATTGTTTTTATACATTTTTCTTTTACATATGCTACAAACCTACAATACATTGCTATTTTTGCTTTAGAACAGGGTGGCAAACTTTTTCTGCAAAGGGCCTGATAGCAAGTATTTTAGGTGTTATAGGCCATCTGGTCTTTGTCTCAACTACTCAACTCTGTCCTTTTGGTGTGAAAGCAGCCATAGACAATACATAAAAGAATGGGTGTTACTGTGTTCCAATGTAACTTTACTTACAAAAACAGGAAGTGGGTGAGATTTTGGCCCTTGAGCCATACTTTGTTGACCCCTGCTTTAGAAATTATTTAGAACTATTAAAAATAATAAAAGGGGTATTTTATATTTATATTATTTCATCTTGAGGTCTTCATTTCTTTATATAGATCCAGGTTTCTATTTGATATCATATTCCTTTTGCCTGAAGAGCTCCTTTAACAATTCTTATGTATGTAGTGAATTCTTTCAGTTTTTTTGGTCTGAAAAAGCCTTTATTTCTCCTTAATTTTAAAAGATAATTCGTATCTTTTTTGTATGTATTTCTAGTCTATGGCTACTTTCAAGATGCCTCTTTTTTCCCTTCTTTTTTAAGAATTAAGATATAATTTAAATATAGTAAAATTTACGCATTTTAATGTATAGTTCTGTGAGTGTAGATATATCTGTACGGTGGTGTAAGAACCGTAACAGTCAAGACATGAAATAGTTCCATTGTTCCCAGAAACTCTTCCTATGTCCTTTTGTATACAGGTCAGTTCCCCTCCTCATCTCAGTCTGTATCATTGATCCATTTTCTGTCTGTATAGTTTTGCCTTTTCCAGAATGTCATTTAAAAGGAATGATAAGGTATGTAGCCCTCTGAGTCTGGCTTTTTTCACTTAGCACACTGCATTTGAGATACACCCATGTGGTTGGATTAGTAGTTCATTTCTTTTTATTGCTGATCAGTATTTTGTTTTACAAATCTACCATAGTTTGTCTATAAAGCCACCATAACACAGTTCTGTGACTGTAACAATGTATGGTAGGATTGTTTTCCAAAAGATTTAATAAACAAATTTGTAGTAAAGCCAGCAGTGTCTGAACATAATCAGTTTTATAATATCCTCTTAACACTGGGAATTATTTACATATGTTTTCTTCAAAATGAAAGCATCTTTTATTCTGATCATGAAAGTAATATGTACTCATTAAAAAGCTGTGGAACAGTCCCTTGGGTAAGAGCTACAGTCCCTTATGTAACATCATTTAGTGTCACCCAGCCCTCTGATCTAACTTAAATGTACTCCATTTTGCCCTTTTAGAGTGTGGCCCCTGGCACTGAACAGAATATTCTAGATATGAATCAGATCTTCAGCCTTGCTTAACATTCTGTTTCTTTGAATGCAGCTCAAGTTTGAAGTTGCTTTTTTTGGCAGCTGCAAGCAGTTGAGTTATATTGAATGATCTAAAACCCTGAAGTCTTGTTTCTTAAATTCCATGTATGAGTGAAATCATATGGTATTTGTCTTTCTCTGACGGAGTTATTTTGCTCAACATAAGTATAACCATCCATGTCATTGCAAAGGACAAGATTTCATTCTTTTTGATGGCTGAGTAATATTCCATTACACACAAACACACACGCGCGCGCGCGCGTGTGTGTGTATCCCCCACAGATATACTGCATCTTCTTTACTCATTTATCAGTCGATGGACATCTTTTGGCTATTGTGAACATTGCTGCTATAGGGGAAGGGAAGGAAAAATAAAAAGATAATAACAGAGAGGGAGTCAAACCATAAGAGAGCCTTAACTATAGGGAACAAACTGAGGGTTGATGGAGAAGAGGTGGGTGGGATGGGGTAACTGGGTGATGGGCATTAGGAGGGCAAATGATGTCATGAGCAGGGACTGTTGTATATAACTGATGAATCTGTAAATTCTACCCCTGAAACTAATATTACACTGTATGTTAACTAACTTGAATTTAAATAAAATCTAAAATAAGAGAACACCCTAAAGACTTTTTCGTACATTGTGTTTCTCCAGATAATTTTTTTGGACCTCCAGTGGATGACTTTACAATCATCCATAGTTCAGTATTAGATGTGGTCTGTGTTTCTAGCTTGTTGCAGCTTTTTTTGGACTCTCATGATTAACATACAATGAGTGAGTCATTGAAAAATGTTTAACAGATCAGAGAGCCAAAGGAGAGCTCATGCCACATCATAATCAACCCTTGCCATGTGCTAAGACATATTTTTAATCTTCTAATTTTTATTTAGTATTTTGGGGGATAAAGAGATTGCCATCTTTATGTAATTACTGAGAGGTAATCAATATAAGATTTATTGAGACTCCTTTAGGTATCTTTTCATCAGCACTATGTTTTATTATATATACCATTAATATAGTATCTATTGTGATATCATGCATATTACCACTATGTATATTATTACTACCATTAAAATGTTGAAGTGTTTTTTCTGAGACTTCAAACCACGTTGTGGACCACAGTCCCAAAACATATAGTGGCAGCAACCAGAGAGATTAAAAATTACACCATTGAAGCGAGTAAAAATTCTATTTTAAGACCTAAATAGGATAGCAGTGTCACGGCTGCTGCTAATTTAGATTGCATGAAATCACCAAAGAGGAACTGCTAGCCAGGAATAATTAATATCTAAAAACAAAATAAATATGTCAATAAAGAAGATAAAGTAAGTTTCATCATGGCATCTGTTGTTTACTTCAAGCTGTAGTAGATAAGCATATTAGTAATACCATTGTATCAGGCAATGTTCCATAGTAGTGCAGTGAGGAAAAATAAGACAAAGCATGAAAAATTATGGAAGGGAAACCAGATTCATAAGGGGTACATAGAAAAAGAGGTAAGAGTCCTTTGGAAGTCTGGTCCAAGTACCAGAGGAAGGCTAATATTAACACTGTGGCCAGATAGGCTTTATCTTTCTGCTGTTCTTTCCATTTCCTGCCAATATACTGGAAGAAATTGAAACTGAATATCAAGATGGCCCCACACATTAAAAGTGTTAGATGGAAATGAAAAAAATGTTCCCAGCTATGAGCCTAAATCCCTTTGGTTAAACAACTAAGCCATTCCTTAAGCAAGGTGAAGCCAATCCTCCTCCAACTTGCAGTAAATTCTGGCAAGAAGCTACAGTTCTATACCCTCTTTATTTTGACGCTGTTTTATCCCTACTTCTGCTTTAGTAATACTCACTGAGTCTTAACGCCTTTCAACATGGGGACAGGACACAGGTTTTTAAATAGAAAGTGTGTACAAAGATATTAGCTATCTCTAGCCAGTTTTTTCCTAAGCCTGTACAAATAAATCCATTTTAATGAACATCTTTAATTCTTTTTAATTACTTTTGCACACCTCTGCCAGACTCTTTTTTTTTTTTTTTTTTCAAAAAATATTTTATTTATTTATTTATTTATTTGAGAGAGAGCTTGAGAGGGGGAAGGTCAGAGGGAGAAGCAGACTCCCTGCTGAGCAGGAAGCTGGACATGGGACTCAATCCCAGGACACTGGGATCATGACCTGAGCCGAAGGCAGTTGCCAAACCAACTGAGCCACCTAGGTGCCCTGCCAGAATTTTTCTTACGTCTGCCTCAAATTACCTGATTCCTGCTTGGAATGTTTAGATGCTCCATATTGCCTGCCTGATTTGCTCCTCAGCTTGACCTGAAGATCTTTAGAGGTCATTACATCCTCACCACCCACTGCTTGCATGTGTCTTGAGCTCTAGGCCACAATGAACTTCTTGTGCTTTACCACCTCCAAGTCTTTGCTTGCACCTGTCTGAAATATGTCTCTATTGTGGCCTGCTAAAATCTTACCATCCTTTGCACTTTGATTGTTCATCTGTTCAACAGATATTGACTTGGCTACTGTGTACTATAGGAATTATTCAGTTGGACAATCTCTAGAACATACAAAATCTTTGTTCTTGTAGAGCATACTTTCTAATAGTTCATCCCACTGGGATCTCCCTTGTCATCTCCTCTCCATCTCTTTCATTTTTTTTTACTTTCTCTAAATTGATGTGATACATCTTTACAGAAATCATGAGGAGGAGGAGGCAGAAGGTAAGATATTTGAAATCTTCACTGTGCTAGGGCAAAGAACCTTCCAAATGTTCTTGTTTTAAACATATGTATCCTAAGTGTAGGATGAAGCAAATGTAACCAAAGGTAGGTATAAGGGAGTGGTAGGGACTTGGATGAATAGTGTCAGGACATATAAAAACCAGGATCAACAGAGGCTTCTGAGGTGAGGGACAGGAAGGATCACCAGAAATACAAAAAGTTATGTTCAGAATAAAGCAGCAGTAAGTAGATGTAGTCAGCTTCTTGTGCCAGATGAGGTCATGTATGACAGAGCAGAAGTATTTAACACCTCTTCTGCTTCCATAACATATGTTAAGAAGAAAGATAATTAACTGGAAGTGATAGAACAAAGGAGCGGCTAAAATCCCAGATGGCAGACATTGTAAGTGCAACTAGCTGATCAGCATGCATTGTTTTCTGGTGCTTGTCTCCTCATCCCCACTGTGTCCCTTCACCCTGTCCCCATCCCACCCACCAGGGAACTGAAAGAACTTGTAGATGAAATTACTGGACTGTCATCTTTTTTTTTTTTTTAAGATTTTATTTATTTGACACAGAGAGAGAGAGATTACAAGTAGGCAGACAGGCAAGCAGAGAGAGGGGGGAAGCAAGCTCCCTGCTGAGCAGAGAGCCCAATGTGGGACTTGATCTCAGGACCCTGAGACCATGACCCAAGCTGAAGGCAGAGGCTTAACCCACTGAGCCACCCAGGCTCCTGGACTGTCATCTTTAACAAATTGTGAAAAATCAGAAGTGGTGCCAAAAGCTTAGACGTAGAAAAAAGTACAGTTGACCCTTGAGCAAGGCAGGTGTTAGGGCTGCTAGCCCCCTGCACAGTCAAAAACCTGCATATAACTTTTAGCTTCCCCACAATTTTACTAATAGCCCACTGTTGACCAGAAGCCTTACCAAGAACATAAACAGTCAATTAACACTTAGTTTGTGTTTGGACCTCCTATTTTGCATACCTGTTTTGTATATGTAATATATATTGTATCCTTACAATAAAGTAAGCTGGAGAAAAGAAGATGTCATTCAAATCATAAGGAAGGGAAAATACATCTACAGTACTACACTATATTGAAGAAATTTTTCTTGTAAGTGGACTCATAATTCAAACCCATGTTGTTCAAGGCTCAACTGTACTTGCTTGAAAAAAGGAGGGGGCAGCTGGGTGGCTCAGTCGATTAAGCATCCTACTGTTGGTTTTGGCTTAGGTCATGAGATTCCATGTCAGGCTCCACCCTCAGCATGGAGTCAGCTTGAGATTCTCTCTCCCTCTCCCTCTGCCCCTCCCACTTATTTTCTGTCTCTGTCTCTCTCTAAATCATTTCCCCCCCCCCAAAAATGGAGAGATAGGGAGATAACAAAATGTGTAATGTTACAGAACTGTAACATTTCCATCCTTTGGTTCCAACTTTATGCCTTTTGAGTTTGCTCCCTTTTAAAATATTTCTAGACTGTGATGTGTCTCCATCAGCCTTGTCTTTTGCAAACTCCAGAATTTTCAAGACTTTCCCTTGAGAGGATCACAAGTAAGATGCTACAGGGTTCTGACTGTTATGACAGTAGCCAGAGACGGGTACACCAGTTAGGAGGCTGCTGTAATTTTCAAGTGATGAGCTGATGAAAATCTGGATTGGTGTGGGGACTTTGGAAGGAAGAATAAATTTGACACATTTTCAAGGAAGAAATGACAGGACTTGACAGATTGGGTGCAGGAAATAAAGGAAAGGGAAAAGAGCTGTAGGGCTGCTTGCTGGGAGGAGCAGAAAAATGGCAGAATTGAGCAGGGAGTGTTAACCTTAAAAATAAAACTGTTTGGGGACGCCTGGGTGGCTCAGTTGGTTAAGCCGCTGCCTTCAGCTCAGGTCATGATCCCAGCGTCCTGGGATCGAGTCCCACATCGGGCTCCTTGCTCAGTGGGAGCCTGCTTCTCCCTCTGCCTCTGCCTGCCACTCTGTCTGCCTGTGCTCACTCTGACATATAAATAAATAAAATCTTTTTAAAAAAATAATTAAAAAAAAACTGTTGGTTATTTTATAAGCAAAAATGTTTTTATTCAAGAATATTAAAGAATTGCGATTTGGGACAAGCAAGCTATAGCAAAACCTGAGGCAAGCCAGGAAAACAGAGGAGAGGACTGCTCTTTTATAATGGAAATGGGAGCAGGGAGGCCTATTATAAACAAAAAGTCCATTGGAGTAAACTGGAAGTTTGAAGTGTTGCAGCTTTTCATTGGCTGAGTTATGACCATCTCATAACTGTTATAACTGTTGGGGGGCTAAGGAGAAAAATCTCTCTTCCTCCTACCAGGGTAGTAGTTTTCTTCCTATTGGGGTTGCAAGGTATGTCTCTTCTGTTGGGACCTGCAGTTGACAACGGTAGGGTGTGATAGATCTCCCCTTCTGGCCTTCTGATTCCATTTGATTTTATTTTACTATTTTTTTAATATAACTTCTTTGCCCAAGCTGGGACTCAAACTCACGACTCTGAGATCAGGAGTCATATGCTCTAATGACTGAGCCAGTCAGGCACCCTGATTCCATTTTAAGTTATATATCCTTTTATTAATTTTCACAGGAAGTTAATTTTTTAAATTGACCCTCCACAACCATAACGGGTAGTTGGAGTCGTTTCAGTGCTGCACACTGAACATTCCCTGGCCTTGCACCATCCTAGTGCCTCTTTTGTCATGGAGGAGAACCCTTAAGAAGGTGGTGCTGGGGTTGGAGTGAGGTGGGGAGTGTGCTATGAAGTAGAAGAGGCAGGTGTTTATCAAAGTTTGCTCTGTTCTCCTGACTTGATTTGCTGTGGGTCCGTTCAATGCAGTGTTGTAGTCATGGCAAATGCCTCTATCCTGATGTGCTCAAACACAGATGGGATGTTTTCTAGAAGGCAAGCTGACAATCTTGGGTGGGAGTTGAGGGGATTATGGATCTCCATAATATTATTTTACCAAACATGCCGAGGACCAGCTCATCCTTTTGGGCCTGTATCTTTAAACAGAGTGATTGCTAATAACAATAATAATAATAATATGGTACTCATGTTGGAAATTGCTACCCTCATTTAGAAGCCATTAACCTTTATGTTGATAAAATAATGTTCTTAAGTGAGCATGTGAAATCTGTGCTGAACATCTGCAGCCTTTCCGGAACACTAACTTAAAAAGTGCTCGTCATACTTTTTGAAAATCAAAAGCATGTGGGTGGGATGAAGTCACCTGAGCAATTTTCTATAATTACAACTTTCAAGGCCTTTTCCTTTGTCTTTTTCAGGCTGACTTAACACACGCACACACATGCATGCACGTGTACACACCCCAGAAGCCCAAATATGACTTCCCTGTTTTTCTCTCTAGATTTTTTACACTTCTTTTTCTTAAATAGTTGTAATTCCCTAAGAAGGTATATGCTTTCTTGTTCCTCTCCTAGTTTATTTGATACCTTGTATCTCTGAAGACTTCGGAACCCCTTAACCAGAGCTACCTAAAGACTTCTGAGCCATGAGTAACCCCTCTAAAAGTATGTCTGGGTGCTTTGGATCTAAGCTGACTTCTCTAGGCTAGCACTGGAAACCCCCAAATGTCGTGACATCCTAGAAAATGAACCAAGAAAATGTTAGAATCATCACACAACTTTGGTATGTGATTAGGTATCTCAGTGCCATCCCCGGTTGACAAATACTGGAATTAGAATGCTTATCCATGCCTAGGACCAGCTCACGCTGGGAATTAACTTCTGCATTCTGATAATTAAGGTCAGTTTGCTGCTAATGTTCCCTGAAAGAAGCTGAATAGGGAATAATATTTTTTCCATTTGTGCCTTTTAATTAACAGGAATGGAACGGAAAGGGCTTTAAAGAAGACTTCATGAGGGAGGATTAGTACCTGACATAGTTTAGTTGTTCCATCATAGTTGGACACATATGAAGAATATCAGCACCAAATTTTCCAATAAGCTAACTGAAAATCTGAATTTCAGCTTATTTTATGTATGGAATAAAATCATTGGCTTTCAAAAATTATTCATCAAGTAGTGCTTTACCAGAGTGATGTTAAACATGAAGTAGTATAATATATCTGTCATACTATTTTAAGAGTCACTCATTTTTCTTCCTTTTTTTTTTCCCTTCCTAAATAACAAAAGTTCTTCACCTAGAGTAGAATTTTGGGCTTGCGTTTTCTATAATATTGATAACTCCTTCTTGTTAGTGAAAGCAGAAGTGCTTCTTCAGAGAGGTTGAAATTACTAATTTCTCTCATTATGTTGTATTTTTCCTTTCCAGCAATGGAGGCAATACATAGTCCTCTTGAAGGTATTTGGAAAGATCTTTGTATAATACCTTGGGTGGTAGGAATGAAGGGCAGCATTACTTATTTCAGAAGATAGACTAATGCATCAAAAACAAGTGACAGGAAAAACAAACTGCAGTTAGTAATGTTGTTGGTTCAGAATGAGCAAACGTTTTGGGAGAGCAAGTTCTCGCTGGACATCACTAAATAAGAATGAGTTGATGTCACACTTGGCAAGAAGCAACTCTTAAATTTTTTTTTCCTTACAAATAGTACAACATGGTGGGGAGGAGGGACTGCGGGCAAAGGATAAAGAATTATGGGGGGAAAATAAGTTAGAGAAGGAATGTGAGAACGAGTTGCTTGCTACAAAAGAATTGCTCTGCTATAAAAGCCATGTTTGTTTTGTCAAGAGGAATCTGAGCTGGAACACGAACTGATGAAGGGGAGAGATGTTTACCGGTCTCCTCCCGCACTCCGTCTGAGGCTGTTGTGAGCTGGTCCCTGTGGAGGGTTGTGTAACTGCCTTGACTCATTTTCAGGGAAAAATGGCCCCTGTAGCTGTTTTGGCTCCTCAGAGTGCTACATCAAGTATAAGTGAAGAAGTTCCTAAGACATAATGATATCAAACTCAAAACATAGTTATTTTAATTAGGGTTTCCAGACACTGGGAGATAATAAAACCGGCTGCAGTATATGCCACCACCAACCTTCCCCTTCCCAGAATTCTGTGCGGCATTGGGAATTTAGACAATCTAAAGGCCAATTTTACATATTTTTAAAAGCCAGGAAATGTCAAAATTAGCTAAATATCTATTGAAATTAGCTGGAGTTATCTGCTCAGTGAATGTCTGTGGTCCCGTGTTTCATAACAAAGTAGGAGAGTGGGTTTGAGGGGGGATACTGGCATTTTGGGTGGGCCAGTCTTCATTGTGTGGGACTGCCCTGTGTGTTGGAGGATAATTAGCATCCCTCTCCCCTGAATACCAGTAGTGCCCCCAGTCTTTGGGACAGCCAGACAGGCTCTTATCTTCCAAATCTCCTCCCCACCCCAGGGCAGAACTAAAACCAGTATGTGCTGTACAGGTTATTAAGCAGCACGATTTCTTTGTTATTGTTTGTTTTACATTAAGTTCTTAGATAATCTTAGGAAGCTGTGCAATTTATAATATAGTACAGACTTCATTCAGAATAGATTTCATAAAAAACACTATTAGAAAGATGGATGGCAGGGAAGGACATTGTGAGGAGAGAAAAGAGTGAGACAGCGTTGTCTTCTTTAACTAGCCCATTATTGGTCCTCTGGATCCCCAGTTCTACAGGTGCCTCCTCTTTTTCTGCGAGGCAGCAAATGTGTCCCCAGGGGTAGAGGCAGGTGTAGGAGATAAAGTAGGGGGAGAGATCAGGACAGAGGGACAAGATTTGGATTGGGATATAAAGATGGAAGACATGGAGGTGATGAAAGGTGGTAACAGAGAAACTGGAGATTTCACACAGCATTGTTAGGCTCACAATGTCGGTATTTCTGGGACAGTTTTATATATATTATAGACCTAGAATTTCCAGGGGGGGAACTCATCTGGGATAATTAAATCAGTTAAAGACTTCCATATGCATATCGAATTACAGTACTGTCTCTTCATAGGTTTGAGTTTTTAAGCCTCAGCTTTAAAAGATACTTTGTCATCCTATGTACTTAGTTGGCAATTTAGCTATTGTCAGCTGTTGCTTTCATTATAGGTTTCATGATGTCAACAGCCATTTTCCTTAGCTTTAGTTCACAGAGTCACTACTAAAAGTGACGTATTTTTCCATTCATCTCGACTTTCCAAAAATAATACAGTGCTTTATTAGAAAAGCTAAGCATAAAACTTAGCCAAACATTAGCATACAAATTAACCAAATTAAATGTTATTAAACAAGGAGTGCAAACAGAGAAAAGTTTTGAGAAATATGAGTAAAAATCTCCCTCCTCTATCATTATCAGTTACTGCTTAACTTAAAACTTCGGTTTTGCACCAAAGCTCAATTAATTGAATATAAGAACAATCCTTTTAATGCTTCTCAAACCTTTTCAGTTAGTTTTGAAGACATTCAGTTGCACGCATTATCACTGGGTTTTCAGGCTTCTCATTAGTTGTCAAACACTGTTTCTTTCTTCAGTGGAAGTCTTGTTTTTGTCACAGGCTGTCTTTCTGAGCAGTTAGCCAGCGTGTCACTCCCTCCCTAATTGTCTAGAACTGTCTAGTTTTGCTAACTCAGCATGAGTCGAAATTACCTTGGCACCACGTGGCTAAAGAGTGTATGTTTTGGGGGTGCCTGGATGGTTCAGTTGGTTAAGCATCTGCCTTTGCCTCGGATCATGGTCCCAGGGTTCTGGGATTGAGCCCCAAGTCAGGCTCCCTGCTCAGCGGGGCGCCTGCTTCTCCTGCCCCTTCTGCTCTTTCCTCCGCTTGTGTTCTCTGGCTCTTTCTTTCTCTCTGTCAAATAAATAAATAAAATCTTAAAAAAAAAAAAAAGAGTATATGTTTCCCTGAATAGCTGCTAAGGTAGCCAAGGATGGATTTGTGGTGGTGTCATAAACCTCTGTGGGAAGCAGAACCTTAGCTTCCATCAGGTTTGCCAAGGGGTCTCAGACCTAAAAGAGTTTAAGAATTACTGCTGTGGATAGAGAGCCTTGTCCTCAACAGAGATTACCTGCTGCTACATAAAGGTGTTTTCTTTTTCTTTCTTTCTTTTTTTTTTTTTTTTAGTATCTCAGCAAATAGCAAAAATATCAAATACCTGAGTCTTCCTTTACCAACTTTGTCAGACTTTAATATTTTTCCATATTTGCTTCAGATGTTTTTTTTTTTTTTTTTTTTTTTTTTTTTGCCTCCAGAAGAAAAACATTTCAAATAACTTAAAGCCCCCTCACTACCTTTTATGACCTTCCCTAATATTCCCTCTCCCTTCCACTCTGCAGGGAATAAATGATCTGACTGGTGTTCATCATGCCCAGGCATTTTTTTTTTTCATGGCTTTGCCTTCTACTACATCTTTATATAACCCTAAGCAGTATCTAATATTTTTTAAGTGTTTTGACTTTATATATATAGAATTCTGTTGTATATATCCTTTATACATACTTTAATAACTTCCCTTCTTTCTTCTTCCTTCCTCCTTTTCTTCCTGCTCCTCCTCCTCCTTCTTTCTTCTTTTTCTTTTTGGTTTATACTTTTGAGGTTCACCCATACTGATATAAACATCATTTTCACTGCTGTATTGTATGCCATTAAATGAGTATTTCACAGTTTATTTATCCGCTGTCCTGTTACGGTTTGAGTTATTTCAAATTTTCTCACTCTTAAACAGTTTTTTTAGTGGGCATACTTGTACATGTCTCCTTGTGCGCATGTTTCAAAGTTTTCTTTCAGGTATGTAACTAGGAATAAATTGCTATTCAGTAGGGGACAGATATTTTCAGCTTTACTAGATACTGTCAAATTATTCTTCAAAGTGATTATGCTGATTTATATCCTTTCATGCTATGCATGGGAGTTCCTGTTGTTCCACATCCTCAATAAAACTGATATTGTCCCAGCTGTTCCTTGTTTACTGATTAATTTAAAGACAGCGCAGTGCATAGCAACAATCTCAAACATAAGGTCAGATGCAAACTTATTTTTTTATACTGGGCTTCCTCCTTTAAAGGAATTGTTGCTTTCAGAGCTACAGATCCAAGATAACTATAATATAACTTTAAAAAAATTTTTTTAAATATTTTCTTAAATATTTTTTAAAGTACCAGTTATAAGGTAAATACTAGGGATATAATGTGCAGTGTGATGACTATAACATTGCTGTATGATCCGTAGGAAAGTTAAGAAAGTAATTCCTAAGAATTCTTATCACAAAGAGAAAATGCATGCTAACTGAACATGTTGTGATAATCATTTCACAATATATGTAAATCAAATTATCATGTTGTATGCCTTAAACATATATAGTCATATATCTCAATTATCTCTCAATAAACCTGAAAAAATGCTAAGCATGTGGGGAAAAGCCCCCCAAAATAAAATACTTCTTTTTTACAATTATAAAATGAAAATATTATTTTAGATAATTTGGAGGACAGAGTTACAAAAAAAGAAAACTAAAAATTCCACCACTTAGATATAGCTTTGTAACATTTTACTATATATTTCTTTCTGGTGTAAACATGTAAGATACACATCCACTCTTCATTTAGAATCATGCTGAATTTGTCATTTTATATCACAATTTCATTTAAAATTGTATTTCCTATGTCATTGAATATTATTTGAAAACACCATTTAATAGCTGCATAACATTTATTTTTTTGTAAATGTGTTATAGTTTAATTATTCTCCCCTTGGGGACATTTTTTTTTTAAGATTTTTTTATGTATTTATTTGACAGAGACACAGCAAGACAGCAGAAGTGAGGGGAGGGGAGAGAAGCAGGCTTCCCGCTGAGCAGGGAGCCCGATGTGGGGCTTGATCCCAGGACTCTGGGATCATGACCTGACCAGAAGGCAGATGCTTAACAACTGAGCCACCCATGCGCCCCAGGGGGACATTTTTTATATTAAAATAGTCCTGTTGTACACATTCTCGGTATATAGGTCTTTTGAGTTACAGTTTGTTTCTTTGAGATATATTTCTAGAAGTCAGTAAATATTTATGGAATTAGATTGAATAAATTATAAGCAAGGCATCTAGGGGAAAAATAGTCAAAATGGAGGAAAACAGGACATGTTTTGGGGGCAGGGGGAGGTCACAAGATCTATTAATTTAACTTCTCTCATATTTGAATTGAGTGACAAATTTGTCTTACCTCAATTGCTAGACCCTTCTCTTTTTTTAATTTTATTTTTATTTTTTATTATTTTTATTAACATTTAATGTATTATTTGTCCCAGAGATACAGGTCTATAAATTGTGAGGCTTACATATGTCACAGCACTCACCATATCGCATATCCTCCCCAATGTCCATAACCCAACCACACTCTCCCTATCCCTTATAACTCTCAGTTTGTTTTGTGAGATTAAGAGTCTCTTACGGTTTGTCTCCCTCCTGATCCCATCTTGTTTCATTTTTTCCTTCCCTGCTCCCCAACCCCCTGTCCTGCCTCTCAAATTCCTCATATCAGAGAGATCATATGATAATTGTCCTTCTCTGGTTGACTTATTTCACTCAGCATAATACCTTCTAGTTCCATCCACGTCGTTGCAAATGGCAAGATTTCATTTCTTTTGATGGCTGCATAGTATTCTATTGTGTGTGTGTGTGTGTGTGTACACCACATCTTCTTTATCCATTCATCTGTTGATGGACATCTAGATTCTTTCCATAGTTTGGCTATTGTGGACATTGCTGCTATAAACATTCCGGTGCACGGGCTCCTTTGGATCACTACGTTTGTATCTTTAGGGTAAATACCCAGTAGTGCAATTGCTGGGTCATAGGGTAACTCTATTTTCAACTTTTTGAGGAACCTCCATGCTGTTTTCCAGAGTGGCTGCCCCAGTTTGCAGCCCCACCAACAGTGTAGGAGGGTTCCCTTTTCTCTGCATCCTTGCCAACACCTGTCATTTCCTGACTTGTTCATTTTAGCCATTCTGACTGGTGTAAGGTGGTATCCCACTGTGGTTTTGATTTGTATTTCCCTGAGGTCGAGTGATGTTGAGCACTTTTTTATGTGCTAGACCTTTCTCTTATTAGGGACCATGTTAGAGGTGAACTTTATCCTACCGTGGACACTAGAGAGTTGGTTGTACATTATAGTATTCAAAGATTATAGAATCTCAAAATTGGAAGAAATTTTTATTTTTATTTTATTTTTTAAAAAAGATTTTATTTACTTGGGAGGGAGGGAGAGAGAGAGAGAGTAGAAGAGCAAGGGAAGGGAGAAGCAGTCTCCCCGCGGAGCAGGGAGCCCGACGCAGGACTGGATCCCAGCACCCCAGGATCATGACCTGAGCTGAAGGCAGGTGCTTAACCGACTGAGCCACTCAGATGCCCCTGGAAGGAATTTTTAAAGTTCTATCACTCTAGTTTCAAAGTCCCTGAGCTGTATTTTATAGATTATTTCATCAAAGTATACTTCTGTCCTTGACTTGTTTACTGTCTAACCCCACGCAGCTCATTGCCATACAAGGCAATTTGCACCTTTATTGGGCAGCTTTGATTAGTTGAGTGTGGTTCTTTCACTTAAACCCAAAGATTTCCTATAATTTTGATTTGCTATTTAATTTGTTCTTTTAATGAAGGGCTCCCTAAAAATAATTCTGGGAATATTTTGCCTTTACATGTTCATCTGTTAACTTCTTCTATAATTAACATGAAAATAAACATATGTTTGGCCTACTTTTAGTCTTCGCTTTCTTCCAAGGTACAACTCCTCTTTATAGTAAAATGACATATGCGGACATGGACAAGATAGAAAGCTTTACACATATTTTTATATGTAGTGGGCAGAAAAGTTATGGAGTGTTTATAGAATATACTTCTCATTTTATTTCTATTTATTAGAAATTGCATGTAAGCAGTGATTTTGTGTACACAGTCCCACTTTTCTGCTAATAATAGCGACAACCTTGTTCTTCCCATTTGTCTGTCTCCCTTTTTTTTTTTGTATGAAGGTGTCAACATATATAATCTCCTTTAATCCTTGTGTAACCTCTTAGGGTAGGCATTTTTCTTTTAGCTGATAAAGCTCAGAGAGGTTTAAAGACCTTTCCTGTCACATAGCTGTTGAGGGCAGAGCCAGCGTTTAAACTTAGGTCTAATTCTGAAACCTTAGCATTTAACCAATTTGCCCATCTGTCTAACTTATATTAATTTCAAAATGAAATCAGATGTATTTCTGTTTAAAAGATGTTCATGTCTTGGGGTATCTCAGTTAGTGTATCATATTGGTGGTGTGTTGTGTCACTTTTGGAGGTACATTGCCTCTCCTTGCTTCTCTTTTATCATCCCAGTTCCTCTTGCTTTGGTTTGGCCACACCAAAGATTTTCTTTCCCTGATTGCCCATCGCTCCCTAGTGCCCTATGGGGCTCCTTCCTGTTTCTGGGGAAACTGAAGCACAGAATGAGAAAAGAGTAACAAATGATCACATAATTTTTTTCAGAATATTATCAACTGATATGTTCCATAAAGGAGGATGTTTTCACAGCTGTGTGCTTTAGGGATAGTGGGAAAAGTTTGAATTTTTATTGCTCGAATATTTTCTACAACAAAGGCACATGCTTGATGGACTTGGAATGTGGAAACCTGTTCTCTCAGTCAGCCCTGTGATAGAGATCTTTGTGTTTATGGTCACACTGGGATTCAGATATGTTATCTCTGTGAACTTCAGACCAGAGGTCAGAGAACCAAGGGGTGGACTTGCTGAATATATGATTTAATTACCCTAGATCAATCAAGTTTTGACTTGGTGATGATGGGATATATTGTGTGTGTATTTTTATGTAGTTGCTAGGGGAAAGGAACAAAGTTTAATCCTTGGTTTTGTTGACCTTCGGTATCACTTTTATCTGTAGTTCCATATAAAACTGCCTTTGCCAATTTTTCAAAAGGCTGCAGTCAAGCGATTTGCAGATAAAACCTCATTCACTACTTGCATAAGAAGAGCCCATATCTTCAAATACGGGTGACGTAAGTTTACTTTAGAGACAGGAATGAGTTCATTTCTTTGGAGAGATATGAACAGAATGTCTCTTGCTCTGGTGAGAAATAAATTTACATCAGGACTTTGCTTAGGGGAAATGGAATGGAGTAACTGAGCACTTAAGCCTTCAGAAGTTAGATCCTAAGCCAAGGCCCAACGGGGCACCTATCGTGTGCTGTAGAACTCACCCAGATATGAGCATTCCTCAGTACTACATACGAAACAGCAAACATCTGTGGAGAACTACTTTGTATATAGCAATAAGGTACTTACGTGCCTTGGGTCTTTCAGAGACAGAATTACATGATTCCTTCCCTCAAGGACCTTACCAGGTAACTGAGAGGAGAGCAGGAATGTTGATAATACCAAAAAGGATGCTATGGTAAGTGCCAAAAATGAACCTTCAACCGAGTATATTCCAGAAACATAACCCTTTTTAAAAAGTGAGATTTAGCTATAAATGAGCTATGCTGCTACTGAAAACATTTTGATTCCAAAGTATAATCAAGTCTCAAATAAGCAAAACTGTCTTAAACATAAGTTAAGAGGAAAATGATATTTTAAATTAATCCCTCAAAAAAGTTGCCAAATTATGGACACTAGAATTTCAAGAGTTGGCAACTAGAGCGCTCATGGTTTGGCTACTGTATTATCTCTCTTAAATTATAGTAATGTTTCTGTCACCAAAAATCATTAATTTACAGTATTTCTTCTGGTAACTCCAGTACATATTTCCCTCATGTGATGTGTTGTCATGATTATTGTTACTATTACTCTACTTACTTTGTATAGGGGATAATAAAACCTGCCTTTTAAAGTCATCCTGACAAGACAAAATAGGTAACATGGTTAGCACAGTGCTTGGCTAAGAAAATGTCATCATTAATGTTAGCTGTTGTGTTTCTTACTCATGAAATAAAATGCTTTATGTAGCACTTGACAGAGAGTTAAATTTTAGTAAATTGTAATAATATGTGGCTTATTGTTTACAAAGGGCTTTAACATGTGAAAATGTGTCAAGGAAACGTAACTCAAAATTGGAGTCCTGAGATCATAGAGGGTGGGCTCTTATGCATGTACCACTGGTTACAACTTGCATAGTCCCCAGGAAGAAGAAAGGTTTGCTCTGAATCAGGCAAGCTGCCTTCGCTGCAGCCAATGGGAAGCCACCACCTCCTCAACCACCCGCAGCCAATGAGAAGCTGCCTCCACTTTGAACTCTCATTTTTCCCCCAATGAATTTTTGTTCAAAACAACCCCTCACAACTTTTCTCTATAAAAAGATGCTGTCCTCCTTTTTTGCCCAGACTTGCCCACAGTTCACCATAGTTTGCTTGACCCAAATTGCAGTTCCTCTGTTATTCCTTAATAAATTCAGTTTTGCTGGCTGAGTCACTTTTTTTCTTTTAAAAGCTTGACAAACATATATTACCTCATTTAGTTCTCTCTGCTGTCTTCAAGGAATATAGTGTTACAATTAACCACAATTTTTCTATCAGTTAAAAAGGTGTATCAGTCAGCTCTGATGGCTGATTTAAGCATACAAAGAATTTATTAGAAGCATAGTGAATAGCGGACAGAATCAGAGAGCTCTAGAATCAGATTTTTGGGTCACCTGCCTAAGCATAATGGCCAAAATCATGCTACAGAACTTAACCCAGTAAAGTCACTACTGCTGTCATGACCAAACGCTTGACACGCCCTGTACCACAAACAGTGCTGGCTGGCAGTGTAGACTGACCTTTGCCATTGGTTCTCCTTCTATTGCTGCCTTAGAACCAATTTTTTCAGAAACTGCTGTCACCAGGCAGTGCACCTTGTAGAAGGTCCCTGTTTTGCAACATTTGTTCCCCGCTTAGAGTTGGGCATGGATGCATAAATTGATGTAATTCTGCCTTGTGCTTGTATTCTAGCTGCAGGGCAGGTGGGAGAAAGGCCCTTGATTCTTCAGCTTCTCTGTAAAACAGGCAAATGGGCTCTCATATGTGACATTTTGTTGGACTGTAGCTCCTTAACTTTCTCTAGATAGGTCTTAACTCTCTCTCTCTATATATATAGAAGGAATATTCCCTATTTCCTGCTAATTGTATATAAGTGGAGTAGAAGTTGAGATTGTTTTATTAGTAGACTTCATGTGTGGAAAGTCAGATTTGTTTTTTTATTCTAAAATCTGTCTTGTTCTTAGTTATCAGTTACTATCAATCAACAGAAATGCCTCAACATTTTAAGCTGTTGACAGGTGAGAACTTTCCATCTGATCAGGGTGTTTTCTCCATTATAAACATTATCCATTATCCATACATTATCTGTATTTCCCATTATCCATTGGAGTGCAGGGTATATAATCCTTCAAGGAAGCCATGAGTTAACACTTACAAGAAGGGGGACTCTTAAGAGCAGCAAAGTCATGGCATTAATATTTCAGATTTCTTTTTGGTTGTGTCCTTTTGCTAATACTTCCTTTGTTTTTATTTAAAGTGAATCTGTGATTTGTCTTTCTGAAAATCTGAAAAAGAAAAACTTCAGCTCCCCAATGGGATTTGCTGTTGACTCTAAAGATAGCCTCCCCTCTTTTATCGTCAGTGTTGGTGTGCCTTGCAAAGTCTGTATTTTTAGGAAGTTGTGTTTACTTCAAACAACTGTAAGTACCAGTAGGTGTACAATGCCAATTAAAAAAAACAAAACAAAACAAAACACTTTAGTTCCTCAAAACAAAATCTTTTAGAAAGGGAAGGATCATTTGGTGCTCCAAACAAGCATCCTCATTTTGTCTGGAAAGCTGTAGTTTGGGGGTGTTGATATTTCAGTGAGTGGAGAACACCAGGGTGTGGTAAACACTAGCTGCCAGGTGGCAGGGAGGACTCAGGTGCTCCATTTTTCCGGGCTGGTGTTCCTACTTCTAGACAAATGAGACAGTGTGAGCTTTCTGTGTTCATTCACGGAGAGATGCTGAAAAGTGTGAATTTTGAACTACGAATGCATTTCTTTTATTCTCATACTCAGAGTAAGGGTCTTCTGAATTTAAATGTTCCTTTATGCAAATAATTCTAAATTAGTTTTGGTCCTGTAATTAAAAAAACAAAAAACAGAAAAACCAAGCCCAAACCCTAGTCTAGCAGTATAGAATACTTCTTTATCTTCCTCCTCATAGAAACATGAAATTTTCAAAGTTTAGACTTGAAAGAAAACATGGTTCAACTCACTCAGTTTTCAGAGCAGGAAATAAGACTTGTTTTTCCCTTGGTTTATCTATTCGTACTTTAGATTTTGTTCCCTACTGACCACCTTTTTTTGGGGGGGGCCTGCTTTATTAGAAGGGTATTGAAATTTATCTACTTGACTTTTTATTGTGGTAAAATATACATAGCATAAAATTTACCTGTCTAACCCTTTTTGAGAGTGTGATTTGGTGGCATTAAGTATTTCACATTGTTGTGTGACATTACCACTATGTTTTCCATCATTCCTAATTGAAACTCTATTATACCCATTAAACAGTAACTTCCTATTCCCCCTCCCCTCAGCACCTGGCAACCATTATTCTACCTTTTTTTCCTCCATGAATTTGACTATTCTGTGTACCTCATGTAAATGGAATCATACAGACATTTCTGTCTGCCTTATTTCACTTAGCATACCTTCTCAAAGTTCATCCATATTGTAGCAAATGTAAAAATTTCCTGTTTTTAATTCCCACTGAATAATATAAATTGTATTTACTACATTTTACTTATCTATTCAACTGTTGCTGGTTGCTTAGATTGCTTCCATGCCTTAACTACTGTGAATGTGAATGTACAAATATCTCTTGGAGAGCCTGCTTTCAGTTCTTTAGGGTGTGTTCCTAGAAGTGGAACTCTTGGTAATCATATGGTAGGTAATTCTGTATTTAATTTTTTTTGAGGAACTGCCATGCTCTTTTCCGCAGTGACTGTACCATTTTACATTCCTATCAACAATGCACAAGAGCTCCATGTAAGGGCCTATTTAGCCAGAGCAGCCCCACCTCGGTTGAACAGCCATTTTGTTATTTATGCAAGTAAAACTTAAACTGACCCTGCCCCCCTAGGGGAACTTACTTAAAAGCAAGTCCAGGAAACCAGTCCCAGGTAACAAAACCCAAATACAAGGGCCGGTCAGGTCAGGTGGAGATAACAGCCCGAATGCAGGGATAAGTCAGGTCAGGTGGAGACATCCAATCAGTAAAGCGGCATACTGTCTTATTATCTACCAAGGAGTGTGGGCCCCGCCTTTTGGGCACCAATTCTGACTAAGGTGATAGGCTAGTTCAAATAGTTACTATGGGGTGAGTTGTAATTCAGTTGGCCACCTGTGTGTGACCTAGCATGACTGTGCAGCTTTCTCTTTGTATTGCAATCTCATTGGCCACCTGTGTGTGGCCAGACCCAACCACATGGCCTTTGCTCTATAAAAGTTAGTCTGTGAGGCAGGGAGGGGTCGCCCTTTCTGTAAGGGGCGGCCCCGACCAGTCAGTTTGACAGTCGGTTTGATTCTCGATGCTTGACGCGAAATAAAGCTTTGCTTGACCTTCGCTTTGTATCAGTCTCACTCCTTTAATCACGGACCCATTATTGGGGGACCCAGCACTCCACACTTGTTATTTTCTGGGTTGTTTTTGCTTTTTTGTTTTGCTTTTTGTTTGGGGTTGTTTTTTTTTTTTTTTTTTTAATTTATAGTAGCCATATCCTAATGAGTGTGAGGTGGAATATTGTTGTTTTGATTTACATTTCCCTTACGATTAGTGATGCTGGTTATGGTTTCATATCTTAATTGGCCATTTGTATATCCTTTTTTGGAGAAATGTCTGTTCAAGTCTTTTGACTTTTTAAATTGGGTTGTTCCTATTTTTTTACAATGGATTTTAGGAGTTCTCTATCTATTCTGAGTATTAATCCTGTATCAGATACATGCCCTTGAAGATATTTTCTTTGAAGATATTGCCCTTTGAAGATCTTTCCATTTTGTGGGCTGCTTTTTTACTCTCTTGATAGTGCTTTTGGTGCACAAACTTTGAAAATTTTCATGAAGTCCAATTTGTCTGGTTTTTTCTTTTGCTCTGTTATCTTTGGTGTCCTATCAAAGAAATCATTGCCAAACCAATGTCAGGAATCTTTGCCCTATGTTTTCTTTTAAGAGTTTTATAGGTTTAGGTCTTTGATGTAATTGGAGTTAATTTTTGTATGTGGTGTTAGGTAAGAGTTCAACTTAATTATTTTGCATGCAGATACTTAGTTTTCTCAGCACCGTTTGTTGAAAGGACTGTCCTTTCCCTTATTGAATGGTCTTGGCACCCTTGTACAAAATTGTTCGACCATGTCTGTGAGCGTTTATTTCTGGGCTCTGTTCTAGTCTGTTGATCTAGATGTCTGTCATTATGCCAGTACCATATTGTTTTGATTGCTGTGGCTTTGCAGTAAGTTTTAAAATCAGGAAGTATGAGTCCTCTAGCTTTGTCTTTCTTTTTTAGGATTGTTTTGGCTATTGGAAGTCTTTTGAGATTCCATATAAATGTTAGGATGGGTTTTCTATTTCTGCAAAAAATGTTGACATTTTTATAGAGGTTGTAGTGAATCTGTAGATTACTTTAGATGGTATTATGAACTCAGTACCAGAAAACTAAATACTCCAATAAAAGGCAGAGTGCTTAGACATTTTTCCAGTGAAAATGAACACATGGCCAACAGACAATTGAAAAGGTGCTGGATATCACTAGTCATCAGAGAAATGCAAATTAAAAGGACTATGGGTGCCTCAGTCAGTTAAGCGTCTGATTCAGGCTCCAGAGTCTGCTTGAATTTCTCTGTCTCCCTCTCCCCCTGCCCCTCTCCCTGCTCTCTGAATGAATGAATGATTTTTTTTTAAAGCACAATGAGATATTTTACAGCTGTCAGAATAGCTAAAATAAAAAACACAAGAAATAACAAGTATTTGCCAGGATGTGAAGGAAAGGGAACACTTGTGCACCATGGTAGAAATACAAATTGGTACAGCCACTGTGGAAAACAGTATGGAGGTTCCTCAAAAAAATAAGAACAGAGTTACCATATGATGTAGTAATTCCACCACTGGGTTTTTATCCAAAGAAAACAAAAACACTAATTTAACAGATATACGCACCCCTATGTTTATTGCGGCATTATTTACAATAGCTCAGTATGGAAGTGTCCATTCATAGGTGTCCATTTGTAGATGAATGGACACACATACACACACACATTAATATTAGTCATTAAAAAAATGAAATCTCATCATTTTCAACAACATGGTTGGACCTTAGGAGTTATAATGCTAAGAGAAATAAAGACAAATAGCATATGATTTTACTCATAAGGAATTTAAGGAATTTAAGAAACAAAAATAGACAAAAAGCAGACTCTTTTTTTTTTTTTAAAGATTTTATTTATTTATTTACTTATTTGACAGAGAGAGATCACAAGTAGACAGAGAGGCAGGCAGAGAGAGAGAGAGAGAGAGAAGCAGGCTACTACTTCTGAGTAGTACTACTACTCAGTACAGTACTGAGTACTACTACTGAGCAGAGAGCCCGATGCGGGACTCGATCCCAGGACCCTGAGATCATGACCTGAGCCGAAGGCAGCGGCCCAACCCACTGAGCCACCCAGGTTCCCAAAAAGCAGACTCTTAAATGCAGGGAACAAACTGGTGGTTGCCAGAGGGGAGGTGAATGGGTGGATGGGTGATAAAGGGGATTAAGAGGACACTTTTCTTGATGAGCACTGAGAAATGTATAGAATTTTTTAATTCACCTGAAACTAATAAAATACTTTGTTAATTATACTTGAATAAAAAAAAAACTTAAAAATCCCAGTATTAAGTCTTCCAATTCATGAAACATGAGCTGTCTTTTCATTTATTTTTAGCTTCCTCAGTTTTTTCAGTAGTATTTCAGAGTTTTCATCACAACTGATTTTTGTGCATTGACTGTATTCTGCTACTTTGCTGAATTCATTCTGAAATTTTTTGTTTTCTTATTTTAAAGAAATGGCCACAGCCACCCCAATCTTCAGCAACCACTACCCTAATCAGTCAGCAGCCATTAACAACAAGGCAAGAACCTCCATCAGCAAAAAGATTATGACTTGCTGAAAGCTCAGATAGTTAGCATTTCTTAGCAATAATTTTTATTAAGGTACGTACATGGTTTCTTTTAGACTTAATGCTTTGGACACTTAATAAACTATAGTACAGTGTAAACATAACTTTTATATGCCCTCAGAAATAAAAAATTTCACTTGTCACTTTACGGCAATATTCAGTTTACTGCAGTGGTCCGGAACAAAATCCACAATATCTCCTGTATAAACAGAGTAGCTTCAACTAGGATGTAATAGGGTCTTAAGAAATTCCTCCAGTATTTACCGCTGGTAAATATGGAATCTATTGGATGAGGTTTTTAACTCAGTAAATACTTTGTGTGCATCATTGTTTTTTTTTTAAATTTTATTTTTTATAAACATATAATATATTTTTATCCCCAGGGGTACAGGTCTGTGAATTGCCAGGTTTACACACTTCACAGCACTCCCCATAGCACATACCCTCCCCAATGTCCATAACCCAACCCCCCC
>NW_019154091.1:38853889-38959675 GCF_002288905.1 Enhydra lutris kenyoni
AGCAGGCTCCCTGCTGAGCAGAGAGCCCGATGCGGGACTCGATCCCAGGACCCTGAGATCATGACCTGAGCTGAAGGCAGCGGCTTAACCCACTGAGCCACTCAGGCGCCCTGTGTATCACTGTTTTAAAGCTAAAGAAGAATTAGGAAACTGAGGGTAATGAGCCTGTTCTCTTACACAGTAAGGAAGACATAGTTTAGAAATTTTACATGAAAAGCTAATCCTAAATATGTGGAAGAATAGAGTATTAGGACTGTTAGAACAGCTCTAATTTTTTAATAGCTCGGGAAAATAAAACAGACAAAGGTGAAGTAGAATAAAATGTTACTTGTTGAATCTAGATGGGGAAAAATTTATATATATATATATATTTCTTTTTACATGTTTGAAATTTTATATAATAAAAACTTAAAAAAAAATCTTGACCGTGGAGAACATTTATAAAACTATACAAAAATAACTTCAAGATGATGTATGGTTTATTCTCTATTACTTAAGGGCTTAGGTTCTTTTTTTTTTTACACTATTTTTTTTAAAAGATTTTATTTTTATTTACTTATTTGACAGAGAGAGAGAGAGAGAATACACAAGCAGGGGAAACAGAAAGGGCGTGAGAAGCAGACTCCCTGCTGAGCAGGGAGCCTGATGTGGGACTCAATCCCAGGACCCTGGGATCATGACCCGAGCTGAAGGCAGACGCTTAACCATCTGAGCCACCCAGGCGCCCAGGGTTTAGGTTCTTATTAGAGTTGGCAAGTAAGAATTAAAACATAGGTGTAACCCTAGAGGCTCTCAGAGGCCAGGCAGCTAATGTGAATGAGGGCAGCGGGCTGGTCATAAGGCAGTAGGAAATGGTGGGGATTGAGAGAACAGGAGAGTATTTACCTCACTGAAAACATCCACAGTCTTTTTAAAAACCTTTAATGTGTATTCAGAATAAAAACAGTTTGAAGGGCTGGCAGTCTGTGGTCTCCTACAAATGATGACATTTACCATCTCTAAATATACCCAGTTTTCTGTTCTCCCTCCTACTTCTATCAGTAGATAGTAGGAGTGGTTTCGTCATCAAAATGAAGGAAATGGGTTCCTTGACACTTGAAAGTGACAGGAAATCTTTACTTACTGCCTCCGGAATTGGCCTCTGTTGCCACAGCTTTGTAGCTTCAGGAGTAGAAAAGTGGCTTGTCATCATTTTTTCCCCTCCTGTCTTGCTCCTCCTGAGATCTGGAGCAAGATTTGTGGTTAATTTTCAGAGACTCCTGTGAGCTGAAAAAAAGCACATTGTGATAATAGACTCATCTACCTGGGGTGGTTTCTGGATGATTGGGAGGGGTACAATTGTAATTTATGAGGGTGATTTAAAGTATAATTTCTTTGTCTTTGAAGTTGGCTGCAACCCAATTTGAACCATGTTAGTGTGCCTTCTAGACTCAGCAGCTTTTTAAAAATCTCTTTTCCCATTTTTTTCTTTTTTAAAGAGGAAGGGTAAAGGTTTTGTTTTATGAGCTACAGTGGGTTGTGGCTGCTCTGCTTCAGCCTTCTGGAAGCTTGGCCTGGCTCTGACTTTTCCGTTCTTGTATGTAAGCTCCCAGTGGTCTCAAGCACTGGGAATCTTCCTCATTCTCTTTACAAGAGCAGATTCAGATTGAGACCGGGTCTCTTTCTTAAGTATATGTGGAGAACACAGAGCAGGTACCCTGAGAAAGCTTTTTGGTCCCTGACTCTTCCTCAGCTCACTCTTTGCTTGGAATCTCAACAGTAGAATGCATCTTCCTAACCTAAACTGAGAACACTTTACATACCAGGTGCTGTATGGTAGAGGTAAAAAGATAGGTAAAATATGGTCTCCACCTTCTACCAGTTTACAGTTTTGTTATGAGGCTTTTAATTGCCTTGAAGTTACTGCTTTAAGGTATATTCAGCCATATAAACCTTGGTGAAAATGGAAGATAAGGAACTGGTTTTGGCTTATGTAGTTGGGGATACTTGAGACAAGGAAAGAGGAGAGAACTGCCCTGTAAGTAAGATGTTACTTACAGATGATGAGAAAGCCCTTGGTCACCTTTTGTTAAAATGAGTTTATTTACTTAAAAGTTTTTGGAAGGAAAATACATTTTTTACACATGGTAGTTTACTCAATACAGTATCCTATACACCTTCTTTTATTAATATCTTGTTTTTAAAAAAATTATTTATTTGACAGAGAGAGATCACAAGTAGGCAGAGAGGCAGGCAGAGAGAGAGAGGGGAAGCAGGCTCCCTGCTGAGCAGAGAGCCCAATGCGGGGCTTGATCCCAGGACCCTGAGATCATCACCTGAGCTGAAGGCAGAGGCTTAACCCACTGAGCCACCCAGGTGCCCCAATATCTTGTTTTGTTTTGTTTTTTAAAGCCCTGGTTAACATTTAATGAACCTCCCTCCCTGTGGCTTTAAGCTACCAGGACACAGCACCCTCCCCCCCCATATTCTCTTTAGCAATCCTGCTAGAGACTTCATCCTTCACATTGACATGCTGCTTTGAGAGCTTTCCCTTCCCAGAACTTTGTAGAAGCCTGAATCGCACCACATCGGTGATAGGAGCAGCTCCAGGCTTGTTTTTGGCCACTTTACTCATGTCTGCTCACTGACCAAGGTCCACAATTCATCAAGGTTGACAGTTGGGCAGAAGCTCTCATTCCTAAGTGGTAAGACCTCATACCAAGTTTCCTAAAGTAACCTGAGTGATGTCTGTTTACCCCAGCCTTCTGGGTGCTTCCGCTGTTTGCCCATGTGGCCATGGCCGTGGATCACATGATCCCCAACTTTTCGGGTCTTCCTCAGTCTGGATGGCAGCCTAGGCTGCCAAAGGAGGTATTACCTAATATCATATGGAGACTTTTCTGTGTGAAAATATACAGAGCTCCTTTGTTGTTTTCTGTGGTCATATATTTGTGGATATACCTTGGTTTAATTAACAAGCTCCCTATTGATGGACACTGAGTGTTTGCTCATCTTTTACTATGACAGTCACCACTGTAACAAATAATTTGGTGTATATCTTATACAAAATTTAGCATGTGTGCTAATTTTTGTGTAAATTCCTAGTACTGAAATTGCTGCATCAAGGGCTTTAAAGATCTGTAATTTTGATATCCATATCAAATTGCCATCAATGGGGGTGTTCATGACTTACACGCCAATCAGCAATGCCTGTTTCTTCATAGTTCCACCCACAGAGATTTTAATCATACTTCTGGTTTTTACCAATGTGAAAGGTGAAAAATGGCCTTGCAGTGAAGTTTTGATTTCTCTTATGCTTATGATGAATAAGGTTGTACATCTTTTCTTATAGCTGAGGCATTGATAGTTCCTTTTCTGTGAAATGACTATTCACATCCTTTGCCCATCTTTCTTTTGCTGATTTATAACTTGCCAGTTTCTAGGAGTTCTTTATATTAGTTTATTATTATATATTAGTTTATTATATAATATATTATTATACATTATATATAATTATATGCATTATATATTATATATTAGTTTATTATTATATATTAGCATATAGTTTGCTCTATGTGATATGAGTTGCAGACATTTTTCCCAGGGGTGTTCTTTTTTTTTTTTTTTTTTAAACGTACAGTGTTTTTTGCCATGAGGAATCTTGATTTTTATACTGTTGAATTTATCAGTGTTTCCATTTGGCCCTTGCATTATCCTGGCCCAATATTGATAGCACAAAATCATTAATTCTTCTTTCCATGGCCTCTTCTCACTCTGTTCCTACTTCTGGGATTGATGACAAAAAGTTTTTGGTAACTTCTTCTTCAAGTCTGTTCTTGGTACTGTATCTTTGTCAGTTTTCGTCCCTGGTAATTAGTCCTTGATAATTTTGTTCAGAGATTTTAGTCGTCTAAAAAGTTTCCCATTTTCTTGATTTCAGGCACTCCAGAAAACTGTTCAGCATTTTCTTATAAAACAAAACATATGATTAACATGCAACCCAGCAATTGCAGTCTTGGGGCATTTATCCCAGAGAAATGAAAATTTGTTTATACAAAGACCTGTGCACCACTATTCATAGCAGCTCTGTTTTTAATGGCCCCCAAACTGGAAACTACCCAAATGTTCTTCAATAGGTGGATGGTTAAACAAACTCTGGTACATACATACCATGGAATACTGCTCAGAAATAAGAAGGAACAAACTACTGAAACATACAACTTCGATGAATCTCTCGTGTATTATGTTGGGTGAAAAAAGTCAGTCCCCAAAGGCTACATATTATATTAACCCATTTATAAAGCATTTTTTAAATGACAGAATTTTAAAAATGGTGAACAGATTAGTGGTTGCCAGGGATTAGGGATGGGGAGGGAAATGAGAGAGAGGTGGATGTGGTTCTAAAAAGCAACACAAATCTTTGGTGGTGGAACAGCTCAGGGTCTGACTGCGGTGGTGCATACATGAACATACACATGTGAAAAAATTATATAGAACTAAATCTAGTAGACATCCTCATCTGGGCGGAATACATTCCAAGACCCCCAGTGGATGCCTGCAACTGAACAGTACTGAACCTTATATACACTAGGTTTTTTCCTGTAGGTACATACCTGTTATAATGTTTAACCAATAAATTAGGAACAGTAAGATTAATAAAACTAATAATAAAACAGAACAGCTATAACACTATACAGTAATAAAAGTTATGTGAATATGTGCTCTCTCTGTCTCAAAATGCCTTACTGTCCTGTACTCACCCTTCTTGTGATGACACGAGATGATAAAATGCTTACGTGATGAGATGAAGTGAGGCGAATCATATAGGCATTGTTACATACTGTTAGGCTACTATTGACCTTTTGACAATGTGTCAAGAGTATCATCTGCTTCTGGACTGCAGTTGACCACTACTGTACATAGGCGTGTGTGCTCATGAATGCACACACATACACACACACACACACACACACACACACACACACTAGTGCAAGTAAAATGAGCACATCTGAATAAGATCAGTGGATTGTATCACTGCCAATATCCTGGTTGTGATGTTGTATTGTAGGTTTGCAAGATGTTGCCTTTTGGGGAAGTTGAGTAAAGGTATACACAAGATCCTATATAGGAGCTCAATAAAAGTTTCAATTAAAAAATAAATCCCCGTTTCTGCAAATAGCTTCATCAAAAGCTCCTGTGTGGAGGCAGGTTCAGCTGGAGAAACTGGTGCTGTGCTGTGCTAGGATCAGCAGTTAGAGCTGCTGAGGGAGCTAGTACTGGCAGTGGAATGAGGGGGAACAGAGCAGTGCCTCAAGTTCAACCCAGCACCGTGAGGTGAGATGAAGATCTGAGAACACTGACTGGCATTTCCAAGGACTCTCTGGGATAGCACAACTGGGTAGCCCATCATACAGCCTGTTGAAGTATGGGTTGGGGTGTGGGGAGAAGACTGGTTTAAGTTCTAGTACCTCAGAAATCAGTGAAGGTTTGACATCAGTGATAAGAGGCAGGAATGAGGAGGGAAGATGAGCTTTGATGTGAGTGGGTCTATCCTGATCATGCCCAGCATGTGCCCCATTGCCATATTTATTTTGGCATACCTTATGCTCTATCATTGGCTCTGGTACGAAACAGAGTGTGGTTCTCAAAGTGTGGTGGGGCTATCTCTGAAATCCTCAGGATCCTGCTAGGGATTCCCTGAGGACAAAATTATTTTCACAATAATATGAAGACATTTGCCAGTTACTCTCATGCTCTTAGAAATGTACGATGGAGTTTTCCGGAAGCTACATGTTGTAAAAGCAACATAATGCAGAAGCAGATATGAAAGTCCACCTGTTTTCTATTAAGCCAGACATTGAAAAAACTTATAAAATTTAAGCCAGTGCCACTCTTCTCACTTTTTTGTTTTGGAAACTATAGTTACTTCTTTTAAATATGTTATTTATGTTAAAATGTAATGAGATTATTATTGTTATTTTAAAATAATTTAATAAATATCCCAGAATTTTCTCAGTTTTAATTTTTAATAGATGAATATTGTTATAAACCACATAAACAAAAGCTTTTCGGGGTCCTCAGTAATTTTTGAAAAGGTAAAGGACTCCTAATACCAAAAAGTTTGTGAACCTTTGGTTTGGCAGAAAGTGCCTGACCAAAAGTTGATATGCTTGAGTTTTAGTCAAGACTTTGCTGTGTGACTATGGACAAGTCATTTAGCGTTTTTAATTTCTTTCTTTCTTTCTTTTTAATTGAGTTTTTCTTACATAAATGCTAATAATTACCCTGAACTACCTGCTACACCTTAAAGAAAAATAAGGTAAGTTTATATGAAAGGCTTTGAAAATAAAATGTCCTATAACATGTAAGGAATTTAATAGTTATGCAACAAAACTGATGTTGAAAGAAAGCATAAAGAACAGGAGTTTCTGGTGTGTACACTGACATTCTATTCACTTTAACTTTTTTCATTTTTGCATCTCCTCCTAACAGGTTCCTTTATATTTTATTTCTGTTTCTCAGTTTTTCAAACAACCATTTAAAAAAGTTTATTAAGTATAGTTGACATACAATGTATTAGTTTCAGATGTACAACATAGTGATTCCACAATTCTATACATTACTCAAAGCTCACCAGAAGTGTAGTCAACATTTGTCACCATACATTATTACAATATTATTGACTATATTCCCTATTCTCTACTTTTGATCTCCATGACTTATTTTATAACTGGAAATGTGTACTTCTCAATCCCCTTCATCTATTTCACCCAACCCCCCACCCATGTCCCCTCTGGCAGCCACCAGTTCTCTGTATTTAAGAGATAGCATATGTAAGTGAAATCATATGTTGTCTTCCTCTGTCTGAATTACATCACTTACTGTTATACCCTATAGATCCATCCGTGTTATCACAAATGGCAAGATTTCATTCTTTTTTAGGACAAATATTCCTCTGTGTGTGTGTGTGTGTGTGTGTGTGTGTGTCTTTGTGTCTTCTAGATCTGCATATATTCTTTATCCATTCATCTATTGATGGCCATGTAGGCTGCCTCTATAATTTGGCTATTATGAATGATGCTATGATAAACATAAGGGTACATATATCTTTTCAAATTAGTGTGTTCATTTTCTTTGGGTAAATTTTCAGTAGTGGAATTACTGGGTCATATGGTATTTCTGTTTTTAATTTTTTGAGGAACCTCCAAACTGTTTTATGCAATGGTTTCACCTATTTACATTCCCACCACGATGCTGAGGGTTCCCTTTTCTCCACATCCTTGCCAACACTTGATGTTTCTTGTCTTTTTAATACTAGTCATTCTGACTATTGCAAGGGGATTATCTCATTGTGGTTTTGATTTGCATTTCTCTGATGATTAATGATGTTGAGCATCTTTTCCATGTGTCATGAGCCATCCGTATGTCTTTGGGAAAATATCTGTTCAGGTCCTCTACCCATTTTTAAATCTGATTGATTGGGTTTTTCTGGTGTTGTCTAAGTTCTTTATGGATTTGGGGTCTTTATGTATTTTGGGTATTAGCCCCTTCTCAGCTATATCTTTGGTAAATATCTTCTCCCATTCACTCGGTTGCCTTTTTGTTTTGTTGATGGTTTTTGTTTTTTGCTGTGTAAAAGCTTTTTAATTTTCATATAGTCTCAGTAGTTTATTTTTGCTTTTGTTTCCCTTGCCCAAGGAGAAATATCCATAAATATGTTGTAAGGCTGAAGTCCAAGAGATACCTATGTTTTCTTTTATGGTTTCAGGTTGCATGCTTAGGTCTTGAATTCATTTTGAGTTTACTTTTGTGTATGGTGTTAAGACAGTGGTCCAGCTTCATCCTTTTGCATGTAACTGTCCAGTTTTCCCAGCACCATTTATTGAAAAGACTGTCTTTTCCCCATTGTACATTCTTGGCTCCTTTATTGTAGAATAATTGACCATTTAAGTGTGTCCTGTTCCATTGGTCTGTTTTTGTGCCAGTACCATACCATTTTGATTATTATAGCTTTGTATTATATCTTGAAGTGTGGTGTTATGATTTGTTCTTCTTTTCCAAGATTGCTTTGGCTATTCCAGGTTTTTTGTGGTTCCTGTATAATTTTAGGATTATTTGTTCCAGTTCCATGAAAAATGCTATTGGTATTTTAAAAGTTATTTTTATTAACATATAATGTATTATTTGCCCCAGGGGTACTGGTCTGTGAATCATCAGGCTTAGACATTTCACAGCACTCACCATAGCACATACCCTCCCCAATGTCCATAACCCAACCACCTTCTCCCTACCCCACCACCGCCCAGCAACCCTCAGTTTGTTTTGTGAGATTGAGTCTCTTATGGTTTGTCTCATCTAATCCCATCTTGTTTCATTTTTCCCTTCTGTACCCCCCAAACTTCCCACCCTGGCTCTCAAATTCCTCAGCTATTGGTATTTTTATAGGGATTGCACTGAATCTGTGGATTGCTTTGGGAAGTATGGACATTTTAATGAAACTAATCCATGCACATGGTATATTTTTCCATTAGTTCCATATTCATTTTATTTCATCAGTATCTTATAGTTTCCAGAGTTTAGGTCTTTCACCTCCTTGTTTAAATTTATACCTAGATATTTTATTCTTTTGGGTGCAAATTTTTTTTAAAGATTTTATTTATTTATTTATTTATATTAGCGAGAGATTGAGAGCACGAGCAGGGGGAGGGGCAGAGAGAGAGGGAAGCAGACTCCCCTGCTGAACTGGGAGCCTGATGTGGGGCTTGATCCCAGGAACCTGGGATCATGACCTGAGCTGAAGGCAGACAGTTAACTGACTGAGCCACCCAGGCACCCCTTAGGTGCAATTTTAAATGGGATTTTTAAAATTTCTGTTCCTGCTACTTTATTTATAGTATATAGAAGTACAATAGGTTTACGTATATTAGTTTTTATATCCTGAAGATTTATTGGATTCATTTATTAGTGCTTTAAAATTTTATTTATTTATTTGAGAGAGCAAGTATGAGCAGGGAGAAGGGTAGAGGGAGAGGGAGAAGCAGGCTCCCTGCTCCCTCCCTGACATGGGGCTCAATCCCAGGACCCTGAGATCATGACTGAACTGAGGGCAGACACTTAACTGAGCCACCCAAGCGCCCCTCATTTATTAATTCTAAGGTTTTTGGTGGAGTGTTTAGGGTTTCCTATATATAGCATCACGTCTTCTGCAAATAATGACAGTTTTACTTCTTTCTTACCAATTTAGATGCTTTTCTTTCCCTTGTCGGATTGCTGAAGCTAGGAATTTTAGTACTATGTTTAATAAAAGTGGTGAGAGTGGACATTCTTGTCTTGTTTCTGAATTGAGAGGAAAAGCGTTCAGTTTTTTACCATTGAGTGTGATGTGAGCTGTGTTTCATACTTTATTATGTTGAGGTATGTTGCTATAAACGCACTTTATTGAGAGTTTTTAATCATCAACAGATACTGTATTTGTCAAATACTGTTTCTGAATCTGTTGAGATGATCGTATGGTTTCTCTTTTCTTTTGTTGATATGATGTATAACATTCACTGATTTCTGAATATTGAACCACCCTTGCATGTGTGGAATAAATCTCACTTGATTGTGGTGAATGATCTTTTAATGTATTGTTGAATTCGGTTTGCTCATATTTTGTTGAGGATTTTTGCATCTGTGTTCATCAGGGTTATTGGCCTTTGTTTTTGTTTTTGTTTTTGTTTTATACTGTCTTTGGTTTTGGTAATGGTAATGCTGGCATGGAAGAATGAATTTATAAGTTTTCCTTCCTCTTCTGTTTTTTGAAATAGTTTGAGAAGAATAGGCTTTCACTCTTTTTAAAATGCTTGATATAATTTATCTGTGAAGCCATCTGGTCCTGGACTTTGGCTGAAAGGAGTTTGTTATTGTTGTTGTTGCTTTTATTAATGATTCAATTTTATAACTAGTAATTGGTTTGTTCAAATTTTCTATTCTTCCTTACTCAGTTTTGGAAGATTGTATGTTTCTAGGAATTTATCCATTTCTTCTAGGTTGTCCAATTTGTTGGCATATAAGTTTTCATAGTAGTCTCTTATAATTCTTTGTATTCTGTGATGTCAGTTATTATTTCTTCTCCTCCATTTCTGATTTTGAGTCTTCTCTCTCTCTCTCTTTTTTTTTTTTTCTTGAGTAGTCTGGCCAGAAGTTTATCAATTTTGTTTATCTTTTTAAAGAACCAGCTCTTGACTTCATTGATCTTTTCTTGTTTTTTAGTCTCAATTTATTTCCACTCTCATCTTTATTATTTGCTTCCTTTTACTAACTTTGGGCTTTGTCATTCTCTTTTTTTTCTAGTTTCTTAAGTGTCAGGTTAGATTGTTTATTTGAGATTTGTCTCGCTTTTTGAAGTAGGCTTGTATCACTATAAACTTCCGTCTTAGAACTGCTTTTGCTGTGTCACAAAGATTTTGGACCATTTCATTTCATTTGTCTCCATGTATTTTTTTATTTCCTCTTTGATTGATTTATTGACTCATTGGCTATTTAGTGGCATGTTGTTTAGCCTCCATGTGTTTGTATTTTTTCTAGTTCTTTTTTTTTTAATAGTTTTTGGGTTTTTTTTTTAAGATTTTATTCATTTGTCAGAGACAGAATGCACAAGCAGGGGGAGCAGCAGGCAGAGGGAAAAGCAGGTTCCCTGCTGAGCAAGGAGCCCGATTCAGGACTTGATCCCAGGACCCTAGGATCATGACTTGAGCTGAAGGCAGACTCTTAACAGACCAAGCTACCAGGTGTCCCTCCATTTTTTTTTTCATATAATTGATTTCAAGTTTCATAGCATTGTGGTTGGAAAAGATGCTTGATATGATTTCAGTCTTCTTAGATTTATTAAGACTTGTCTTGCAGCCTAATGTGTGGTGTGTCCTGGAGAGTGTTTCATATACACCTAAAAAGAATGTGTGTTCTGGGGCGCCTGGGTGGCTCAATCGGTTAAGCGTCTCCCCTCAGCTCAAGTCATGATCCCAGGATCCTGGAATCGAGTCCTGTGTCAGGCTCTTTGCTCAGCGTGGTGTCTGCTTGTCCCTCTCCCCCTGCCCCTCCCTCCTGCTTGTGCTCTCTCTCTCTCAATAAGTAAATAAATAAATCTATGAAGAAAAAAAAAAGAATGCATATTCAGCCATCTTTGGATGGAATGTTTCTGTTAGGTCCATCTGATGTAATGTGTTGTTCAAAGCCATTGTTTCCTTATTGATTTTCTGTCTAATTTATCTAATTTTGTCTGATTTATCCATTGATGTAAGTGTGATATTAAAGTCCTCTACTGTTCAGTCTCTTCCTTTATATCTTTTAGTATTTGTTTCATGTATTTAGGTGCTCCAGTGTTGGGTGCATCAATATTTGTAATTGTTATAGCCTCTTAACGGATTGATCCCTTTATTGTTATGTAATGCCCTTCTTTGTCTCTGGCTGCAGCCTTTGTTTTAAAGTCAGATGATCATTATATTATTAAAAGATGTATTAAAACATCTTCCAAAGTTTTCATTCAAGTAGGGATTTATATTCCTGATACATTGAAATAGTTTCTAATGGTCAAGGGCTATATTCTAGAGAAACCACTTACTATGACTATACTGTGCTATGTGACTCTTTTTTTTTAATCTTCATTTCTGTGTGTCTTGAGTTTATGAAATGGGATTAATAATACCTTACTTTCTAGGGAAATTATGATTATGAAAATAATGCATATGAAACACTTTGCCTAGTGCTTGGTATATAAGAGATGCTCCCTCAGTGATGGTTTCTATGACTGTCATTAACATGTAGCAAAAGATGCAAGATTAAATTTTAGTCTCCTACCCCGTCTTCAGTGACCTTATTAAGTTACTTATAAAACAAATTTATTAATAGTAACTTCCATTTCATTTCATTTTTTATTTTCTGTTTGAAGGGCTATTGAGTGGCCAGACTTCCCCAACAAATACCAAGTTGGAGAAACTGGATTCTCAGCAGGTGTTACAGCTCTGCCTCCGATATCAGGATCATCTTCATCAGTGTGCAGAGGCCGTTGCCTTTGATCAGAATGCTTTGGTTAAACGAATCAAAGAGGTAATGTACTGTGGGAAAATAACATCACCGGCTCATTACTGTGATTTCCTCCGACTCCCAACTCCGTTTGTACTGGACAGTAGAGCCAGTGATCCAAGCTTTATGGGAAATGGTCATTTTCTGATTTAGTCTTGACATTTGTTCCCGTTGCTTTATATAGATTGTCTTTCCTAGCAGTAAAATGTAATGATAAAATGTAAAAAAATGTAATGATAAAAAGGAGTAAAATGTAATGATAAAAAGGAGCTGGACAAATCTGGAATTTGAATCTTGGTTCACCACTTATTTGCTTGGGTAAGTTAATTACGTTCTCCTGGTCTCAGTTTTCTCATCTGAAAAAGAGTAGTAACCTATCCCAAGGGTTGAACGAAGATTAAATTTCTCAGTAAGTGTTAGCTACTATTAGTATGTAAAATCCTGCCATACTAATCTGCTCTAGCTAACATTTTATCTTTGAATTGACTTTAGCTGTTTCCTGTATGTCATTTATATTTTGTTTTCCAGTAGGGTATTAGTTGTTTGAGAGCAGGAGCCTTGATATCTCCTTCAGTTACTTTTTCACAGTATGAACATATGAAATGCTCAGTGATTTTTATTGGTTGAATGGAAACATTTAGGCCTATTCAATCCACAAGGTTTTTGTGAGTGAAGGAGCAAGATAATTCCTGTGAAAGTACTTTGAAAACTAAAGTGCATGGTACAGATGTTTAGTGATTATTGAGAATAATAAGGTACTCCTGTTAAACACTGAAATATATAATTGACTGGGCTGCTGCATGGCACAGCTCTGTGAGCACTAAGGTGTAGTACAAACATTTTCCGAAGTTTTCAGGAAAGAAGAGATTGGATTGAGATTCCTGATACCTCGAAGTAGTATCACATAAAGAAAAGGTCAGGAGCTCTGTTATGGAGAAACCACTCATGTTAATGGCAACTCCTGGAGTTACTTAACAAAATAGTCCTGGTCATTGATTCAGGCTTGAGAAGAAGACAGATATGAGGAAACACACAGAGAGTTGAGAATCACTGCAAATTCATTAACAATTAGTAATAAATGTAGTAAATCCTTAAGATAATTACAGAGTTGTCACTAGGTATATTGATTTGAATTTGCCAACACCTCCAATATTTTACTACTTACCTTTCATAAAATGTATACATATATGCTTCTCTCATGGCTTAAATTCTTTTATTTGGGGGAGCATTCCAAATTGTCATTTCATATTTTCATAGTGGTTGGCATTATTGTGGTCTTTTAAATATTATAAGCTTATTTTACTGTATTATGATCTACAGAAATTTAAATCTCAAATGTGACTGTGTATCAGAATCTCTTGAGTTTTTCACTTGTTTAAAGACTGAGTTTTCCTTTCCTGCCAGTAGTTCTAGGATGTGGTCTATGAATCATTATTTTAATAAGCTTATCCAATGATACCGAATCCATTCTACATTACCTGAGATTTGGGAACCATTGGTCTAGAGCACTGTTTTCCAAAATAAATTCTACAGAACTAGTCCCATGTGAAGAAGGTCAGACTTTTTGCATATTCCGTCACTACCCTTGGAAAGTCACGATGCGTATTAATCTTATTAAAAGTTCTTAGGCCCCCCCCCCAAAAAAACTATTTGTATATTCTGAGAGTCGTGTGTAGTTTGCTTGACAAGAGGTCATGCTATGAAGGTCTGTATGAGTAAAATATTGACATATTTTTATTGAATTTTCACCTTGTATGCTCATTAGAAAATAAATATTTCAAAAACAAAACAAAACAAAAAGTTCTTAGGAATCTTACAGGAAATAAACTGGTGTTTTTCAAACTTATTTGATCCCAGAACCCTTATCCTAGGTAATTTCTTATAGAAGTAGGTTTTTAAAGAATATTCTTTGGGAACTGCTTTTGCAGACACAAGACCTTCCCATTTTTTATTATTGTGCTAGAAATTAACAATGATGTTAACTCATAGAAGATTTTAGAACAGTAAATCTATGTCATGATAGTTCTCATCTTATTTTTGAAAGGTCCTTTAGTCTATTTCTGTTGTTTTGTAGTTTAGGAAAGTGTAAGAAAGATTGAACAACTAGCTCAACGTCAAAGAGCCGAATATTTTATAGATTGTCATACTAGGTAGAGCTTCTCATTATACTTCATTTCCAAGACTCTTGAGCAGTATTTCTTGGCCCTGAATGTGTGTTAGAATCACCTGGGAATTTCTGCCTCCAGTATTTAGGATGGAAAATTTTATGCGCACACACAGTGAAGCAGACAAATATTGGGAACCTTCCCGCACTCATTGCCCAGCTGCTGACTGCAGCCATCAGTTTGTGTAAGGTCCTATTTTGTTTATGCCCCCCACTCACTCCCTGCCACCTCTCCAACTGATCTATTTTGCAGCAAATCTCAGGCATATAATTTCATTCATAAATACTTAAATATGTATCTTTCTTAAGAGAGAGCACAAGCAGCATGGGGGCGCGGGGGAGAGGGAGAGAGAGAATCTTAAGCAGGCTCCGTGTGGGGCTCAATCTCATGACAGTGAGATCATGATCTAAGCCAAATCAAGAGTTGGACACTTAGGCTTAACCAACTGAGCCACCCAGACACCCCAAAGTATGTATCTTTAAAGGTGAAGGACTCTTTAAAAAACTTTTCAAAATCTTTACTAGTTTTTTTTTTTTTTTAAGATTATTTATTTATTTGACAGACAGAGATCACAGGTAGGTAGAGAGGCAGGTAGAGAGAGGAAGGGAAGCAGGCTCCCTGCTGAGCAGAGAGCCCGATGTGGGGCTTGATCCCAGAACCCTGGGATCATGACCTGAGCCGAAGACAGAGGCTTTAACCCACTGAGCCACCCAGGTGCCCCTTTACTAGTTTTATACTTAGAGAAAAGTCATAAAAATAATTTAGAGAGTTCCTCTATACCCCTCACACAGCTTCCTCTAAAGTGAGCATTTTACAGACCCTTAGTACAATGATCAAAATTGGGAAATTAATAGCAGTTCCACACTATCAACTAAGCAGAGACCTTATTTGAATTTTACCAGTTTTTCCACTAAGAAAGCCTTTTCCAAAACCCAGCTGTAATTCTGTTGTCATACCTAAAATAATAACACCTTAATTTATCAGTATAGCCAAAGTGCTTTTAAGAAGTAGCTGATGTATAGGTCTCACTCTAAACCAGTTAGACACAAATCTTTGAAGGGCGGTGAGTATGGAAGGGAGGGAGCTAGGCCTTGGTATTTATGAAGGTGCTCTAGGTGATGCTAACATGTAACCAGGGTTGAGAACCAGTGTTCTAGAGCATTCATTTAAAACAAACTGAGTTTAAAATTGTTTGAGAAACTTTGGGGTTCCCTTTGAGTGGTCAGTAGTTACCCGGGATTGTTACAGAACAGAGAACACTACTCGCAGTGCATGGTAGCTCGGTAGTTCTCTGAAGGTGAAGGAGTGAACACTGTTTAGGGTTTTTCATTAGTGACTTGGCATCTCTGTTGGTAAGTGCTAGCAGACTCCTAAAACATACACATCCATCTGTGCTTCACTTCTAACCTCAGGGTTGAAATTAGTCACTTCCAAATGAATAAAGCAGAGGATGTAGTTTTGATATAACACCAACTCTTTAATATTATTCCAGATGTTTCCTGGAAATTTGGTTGCAAGCATGAGGAAGTAACATAATGCTGTATGTGTTGAAAAGTAAGGAACTTAATAACCTTGGAGAATATGTATTAGTGGAAGTGTAGAACCTGGATCAGCCAGAGACTCATAAAGTTACAGGCCTGCAGTCACTTTAAGTTTGGATCAAAGGGAAACATGGCTGTTACTGTTCTGATTCAGATAAAAAAATCAGGGAGTTAACTAAGCTTTCCTGTTCCTAAATTTGGATGATGCTCTTGAATGAAAAATCTGGGTTTTACAAATCCATGTGTCTGAGAGAGGAGTAGCTCGAGGTAGTCTTCCTTCCCAGAGAGCCTTGTAATTCACACTGACCACCAGTTTCCTTGGTGGCTCCTGGGGACCCCTCAGTCAGCCGACCAGCATCACTGAGCAACTGTTGCAGACCTACTCAGTGTGAGGGTTTTTAGGGGTTACAGAGAAATGTGACAGAGTGCCTGCTAGCTGAGAGCTTAGTCTAAGTGAGGGAACAAAGATACGCAGGAAAGATACGTGAAAGATACGGCACTATTAATGGAGAGTGCTCCATTGTGCTCCCTAACTGAGGTGCTGTAAGAGTTAAAGATCAGGATGTCCTGGAGCAGGTGAGGCTGAAGCTAACTCTTAAAGGGAAGTCAAAGGGCAAATGAGTGGGAGGGGGGTGGGGGCACTGCTGGCTACAGAAACACCTTGACAGTCTTAGAAGAAAATTAACTTTGAGGCTTCAGGGGACAATGAAGAAACTAAACTTGTTCAAAAAATTCTACTCTGCATTAAGAACCATAGAACAGGGGCGCCTGGGTGGCTCAGTGGGTTAAGCCTCTGCCTTTAGCTCAGGTGATGATCTCAGGGTCCTGGGATCAAGTACCGCATCGGGCTCTCTGCTCAGCAGGGAGCCTGCTTCCCTCTCTCTCTGCCTGCCTCTCTGCCTACTTGTGATCTCTCTCTGTCAAATAAATAAAACCTTAAAAAAAAAAAAAAAGAACCATAGAACATTGGAATTCAAAGGACCTTAGAGACCTTCTGGTCCAGTGCCCTCATTATTTACATGCAGAAAATGAAGCCTAGTAGAGATGGTAAGAAGGTAATCCAGGGTCGCAGAGTGAGGTAGTGGCCAAAATTATGGAATTAAAAGTGGATGAAGATCAAAGGAGGGTTTGGTGTTTTGTTTTGTTTTGTTTTGTTTTGTTTTGCAGGTGGTGTACTTGAACATGTTCACAGGTTGACAGGGAAGAGACAGAAGAGAAGAGATCGAAGATGCAGGATAGAAAGGGTCTTAGAGTAGCGTCCCTGAGGCAGCAAGAAAGGGTGGGATTTAGAACCCTAGGGCATTTGTTTTGAGAGAACAAGGAGAATTGGAAAAGTTTATAAAAAGAGGGTAACTGGCATAGATCCGCCACCCCCGAGGAGCGTGGGTATTCTCTCTGAGGAGGGGAGGTCTTTCATTGAGAGTGACCATTGGGTAGGAGTACGGTTGTGAGCACTGGGAAGCACGGAGGGCTCAGCTAAGGAAGGGATAACGTGTATGTCTTGTATGTGTGGGTGCTTCTGCATAGCAGTTCTGCATGTAAGCTCCAGAGCCTCGTTGCCTCAGTTCAAATCCTGGCACTGCTTCTGACTAGCTTTGTGACCTTGAACAAGTAACTCAGTTCTTCTGAGCCTCAGTTCTTCTGTTAAATAGAGTAAGAATGGTATCTGCCTCAGAAAGATTTTGGTAAGGGTAAATTAGTTACTCTCTGGGAATTACTTAGGACTTTGTTTCCATATGGTAAACACCATAGTGTTTGCTCTTGTTGGTAGTTTTCAATATAAATAATGGCTAAAGAGAAAAGCCTAACCCTAATGCTATGAATTGGCCTATATGTAGTTTCTTGATACCAGTAGCAGTCTGAATATTGGCTTCTTTAAGCTGTACTTTCAACAACCGAAGTGTAATAAAAAACTAAGTAGAGGCAAAACTCAATTTTTAGCCCACTCTGGTTTCTCTCAAGCCCTATATTTCTTTCATGCTACGGATATGTGATATGTGTAATTTTTTGTAGTTAATTGTTTATTCCACTTTGTGAGTAACAAGCCAGTGCCTGGGAACACGGGTCATGAGAAACATGAAACTGGATGGCAGTGAATGATTAGTCCTTGGCTTCTAGGCTACGGACACATGACTCTTGTCATTTCAGTGATTTTTTTTTTTTTTTTTCTGTGATATCACATTCTTTCTAGTTAAGGTTCAAGTTGGCAGGCAGATACTTTCAGTTTTAGGTCACATCAGCCATTGAAATTTGGGTTATCTGAAAAGTGAAAGGAACATACATCTTCCTAGTGAGGGTGCCTTCCCCAGGGGCAGGGGATTTGGGAGATGGCAGGTGGCAAATGCACAGTCCCAGGAAGACGTAGTTAAGACATTTGGAGTAACTCTTGTCACTGACCTGGATCATGTTTCTGCCTTGCTGTAGTTGCTGTCAATGGGTAAGTATGTTCCTAGATTGGAATACTTTGTGAACTAAGATGAAAGCACTAGGTTTATTTCGTTACTGTTACTGTGTGCTGGCTCAAAGGCCTTGAGACTAAATTCATGGTGTGATTCTGGTAGTCTGTGGTTTTCATTTTTAGATGTGTTGATAAGCATACTATTCTAGGTAGCATAAACCGATGCAAAGCATTGAATGGGAGGTTCAGATGAATAGGTGTAAGAAAGAGTTTTGGTTCTGAGGAAGCCGCATGATTACATGAGATTACAAAGAGACCCTCAAGTTTCTCTGATGCAGCCTTTTCATTGCACAGATAAAAAAAACAACGTCCTTGAGTTTCTTTGGGATTTGCACAAGATTTTTTTCTAGTTAAAATGCTGAGATATGATAGAAGATCACCAGCTCGCTTTCCTACATTACCATACTACTTACGTTCTACTTCTTTGGAATCTTTCATTTTTATTTTAGTTATTCCTTTTTCATGCAGTAGACACTCAGCTGGTGTTTGAAGAAGTGAGCTCCCAGGCATGGGCCAGCACATAGAGCTGGGCAGGGATTTCTTTCTGTTGGCAGTACTAGAATCTTTAAGACCTAGCTGAAGCCGTTTTCCAAGTATTTTCCCTGACTTCCTATACCATGCTTCCTCCCGTGGGGCTGGGAAAGAGATTGGTCAAAGTTAAATGAGTCCCTTACAGTGTTCCACCAAGAATCGGTATCTGAGGTGGCATTAGCATTCACTGTGAGCTCCTTCATGGGGATAACTGGCCAGGTGAGGCTGTTCTTTACACCTTGAACTGAATCTCCTTTAAATTTCAGCCTTGTTAGATTCCTGTTGCTGCTTTTAAACATACCCTCACACTGTTTTCTGTTTGCTTGACCTCAAATTATAAAATGGATTGGGAGTGTTTACTTAAAACTACAAATTTTGACAAGATCATTGAGATGTTGGGCTGCTTTTTGCTAATGTACCGGGGTATTTAAAAGGAAATTTTGTGTTGCCTTTCTATTTTACAAGTTACTTTGTTGTAAATTTCAGGTTGAGACCTTACAATATAATTATAGTTCTCCCCCATTCCTGTCCTTTGGGCAACCTTTCTTTTTGGTAAGAAATACAACTGGTCCCTCGGGTGGCAGGAAATGCAGATGGGGGATTGGGCTTACCTGATTTGTCTGGCTGTAAGGTACACCGTACAGTACTTCCTTGGGCCTGGCCCCACACTTCCTTTACACCAACACTGTCCTGCCAAAAGGCTGAAATCCTGGAAGAGGGCCCAATCTAGTTTATTACTTGCCTCTGGAAATGTAGGCTTGTATTTTTTGGCGAGGCAGGAGCAAAACCCAGTTCTTTGACTGCTCCAAGATTTAACTCCATTCTAATTCTGGATACTGACATATGAGCATGTGTGAACAGCAGCCCTATTTCCCCCCTAGTTTGCTTGCCCTAGACATGCCCCTAGACAGCTGGAGCTGCCAGCTTTTCTAGTACTAGCTGCATGAGCCAGCTACTAGAGCCCCTGTCCCTCTCCATCCCGTAGGTCATTTCCAGTCTGCCGGAGTGGGCAGTGGTAGAGGCCCCTTTAGCTGCCTGTGGAATCAAGAGTAACCAGTCTGTAAGCTAGAGGGTAAACAGCAGTAAGGGCATGTGGGCTAGAATACTGGAAGTAGGGCTGGGAAAAGCTATTCCCTGTCCTGTATCTCTTTCAGGGAAGAAAAACAAGGAATTTTAGCAAATGCAAATGTTGCTGCAGTGCTTGAAACAATGCCTGGCATGTGGTAAACATTTAGTAAATGTTTGTTAAATGAAGAACATAATACATTCTTCAGTTACTTCACCGTCTTTATCATAGTGCCTGAGAAGCTTCTTTATTCTGTTAGGGAAAATGTTTGAAGGTTGTATTAGGTAGGGTAGGCTAGATTGCAGCTATAAATAGATGAAGAAATGTGTAATGGCTCAAATGCAACAGAAATCTAGGTCTGTTTCTGGATATTAGCCGGTGACTCTCCTCCCTTGTTCAGGGATTTAGGCTCCTCCCATCTTGTGGCTCCGCCATACCTAACCAAAGACCATGTCCTGATAGCACCAGGTTGGCAGAAGAGGAAAGAGAGTGGAATAACACAGATGGGAGATTCTGTAAGTGTCACACATCATTGTGGCTGGAACTCAACCACTTGGCCGCAGCTAACTTCAAAGGAGGCTGGGAAAGATCGTCTACATGCGTGCCCGGGGCTGTATTACATTTTGAGCTATACTTTGAACGTATGTATCATCTTTCAGCTTATATTCCTAAAATGCATCTGTAGCCCAACTTTGAGATTCAGAAAGGCAAAATTTTATGATGAATTTCACTTGATGTAAGTCCTGTCAGTGAAAACCAGGTGATACTTTGAAAACACTTCAGCTTTTCACATTAAGTGAAAAATCAGAACATAGCATTATACAGTCAATATGATTTCAGCTATGTTAAGTATCTTTTTAAAAAAAGATTCAAAGGAAACATGACCGTTAGTTGTGGTTGCCTGTTAATGATGAGATGATTGGTAGTATTTGTTTTTAGCCTGCTTCATTCTATTTTCTGTACTTTTTCATATGTCTATCTTGAACATACATTTTTTTCCCCCTAACTTGGAATACCTCCACTCTTTTTTTTTCCCCCTGTGATGTATGAGTCTTATTAGGGTTCTGTCTCCCTGGGTGCAGAATTTTGACTCACTGAGATAAGAACATGCCTTTCAGAACTTTGTATGCATGTGCCTTTACATGTCTGCTTCACTTATGAACTCCTTCAGCTCTTTGCCAGGCTCTGTTTTAGGTGTTGATGATATATCACTGAACAAAATAGAATTCTTTCCTCATAGAACCTTGTATGTTTGGGGAAACAGACAATAAAGGTAAAAAAGTTTTTTTTTTTTTTTTAAAGTGTGTAAGATAAATGCTGAGAATGAAAATATAAGGCAAGAAAAGGGATTTGAAATGTCAGTGGTATGGAAATTATAGGTAGGGTGGGCCATGAACACCTTTCTAGAAAGGAACTTGTAAGACAAGATCTCCTGGCTAGTACAGAGTGAGCCAGGAGACTCTTCCTCAAGACTCTGTCTATACCTAAAGTTTATCAGATTTTTACACAATATCCAAAATTCTTGTCCTTATTAACAATCTGCTGTCATACTTATCTAGATGTTCTGAAGTGGAGACTTACTGGCTATCCTCTGTTGTTAGTTGGGAGAACACTTGCAGATCCATATTTTAAAAATATCACTAATTCTTTCAGTGATTCTAAATCTTTACTAAATTCTAAATCTATACTAAGTCTTTCAACGATTCCCAAAGGATGTTTCTAGGATGTGTTCTTAGAGCTTGAGGCAACAGTTAACTTTTCTCTGCCCATATTGATAAACTATATTTTAAAGATTTGTTTATTTATTTTTGAGAGCGAGCACAAGCACAACCAAGGGTTAGGGCCAGAGGGAGGGAGAGGGAGAGAAGCAGACTCCCCACTGAGCACAGAGCCCAACTGGGGCTCAGTCTCATGACCCTGAGATCATGACCTGAACTGAAATCAAGAATTGGATGCTTAACTGACTGAGATACCTGGTTGCCCCGACAAACTATATTTTAATATCGTAAGCCTTTAGATGCCATCCTGGCACTATCCACGGTTCATGCTACACATGACTATAGAGAGCCTACTGCTTGTCCAAGGTCACATCAAACCATTAGAAATTGCTCCCATAGAAAGTTAAAGTGACCCTGCCCCGCAGCCTAGAGCAGGTGGGATCGTGAACAGGAAGGTACTCCACAGGACCACCAGGACGATGGGAGCTATGTAAGTGAAAAGATTATTTTAGGGAGTGAAAGACCCTTATCTCAAATACAGCAATACCAGGAGGAAGTGATGCGACTCTGTAGAAGTAGGAGTGTGAGTGGCACAATATCAGGAATGATCTCTCCTAACCCTAAGGCCCATCAGCCGTCCTCTTTTCATCCTTGCCAAGACCTGGAGTCTCCCTGTGAGCACTCCCTCCTCTGCCTTTCCATCTCAGAGCAATCCCAATCGTATTTACCCACGTCCACCACATTCCCACTGCCCTCTGATCTCTACTATTGCTCTGTGTCTTTTCCTCTGTCTTCCCTCCTGCTAGAGTCCACTCCCTGTCCCCACCGAGTGGATCTGGCAATTCCATCAGTATATGCCAATGGCCTGTGAATGCAGCACTCCTGGTTTCCCTTGGTCAGAAGGGCTCTCCTGTCTCATTCCTCCCCTTGTGCTTAGGCGGTGTCTGCTAGATGAATGTGTGTATTAAGCTGAGCTGTCACCTCGGCCTTCTGCATGGGTAATGCTGTGGCCCTCACGTGTCCTGGAAGTGTTTAGGGACACGCCCCGTGGCATCTGCTGAGCTGTGCCAAATTAGTACGTTCATATTCTCACATTCTTTCTTCAGATATTGTGTAGAGAATTTTGACAGTAAAATATTTATTTCCACATCACCTGGAAGGTCTGTTCTCTACTCTGAATCAAAAAAGGGACTGTGTTCATGGACGGTTGGGGTGCATACATGGAATTAGCACATGACCCAATTTGACATTGTTTTAGTCCCCTCAGCTCAGCTTTTAAATATTGACTGTGTCACTTAGGTTTATACAGACTTACCTTTATTTCCCTTTAGTCCTGGACACTGGGAAGGGGAGTCGGGGTTAGTGACATGGCTCCCAGATTTTCTTCACCATCCACCCGCTCCATCTACCAGCACAACTTCCCCAGATTCTTTCTTGACATAGTAGTAATAGGAGTCCTAATAATGCAGATGTCACTTTTTACATGCGGACCGTGTGCTGGGTGTGGAAGGGGCATTTTATGTGCCCTGTCATCTATGTTGGACAGAAAAAGAAACTGAGGTTCAAAGACCTGAAAGTTAAACCATTCAGGGTGACCCAGCTGTGAAATGGTAGAGCTGGGACTCAAACCCAGATCTAAGATCCATGCTTTTTCTACTGTTCTACTTTCTTTCTCTTCCATTCCTTATTCTAATACCTTGACTTCCCACCTCCTCTCAATGTTCATGTGCAGTGCTCATACACTTTCCCTAACCCGGGATTCCTTTACAGTATTCATAATTTCATTATATACTTTTACATTTCAAAAGCAATCCTGACAGGGTGCAGCCACACTTAAAAAAAAAAAAAAAAAAAAAAACCCTGAAGACCCCATATTTACAAATTTAAAATGCCACTCTGCCTTCTTGAGGCTAACTTTCCACACTTTCTCCAGATCTCCCTTTTGAGAAGAAGGCCTTTTCCTGGGATCTGGGGGTACTGGTAATAGGGATGACAGGGAGAGGTATAAGCAGGGAAGCCTGAGATGAGACCTGTGCTGAGGGGCTTCATGCTTCACCCACTCCCACTCTGGGACTGCAGAAAGCGACTCTAACTAGCGTGGAAGCAGAACAGAGACTTCTGCAGGAGGCAGTGTGTCTGTGTGCCCGAACTACTATTGCATGTAGTCTACAGGGAAGGCTTTCCCAAGGGGAGGGAGAAGCGGTATTTCTGCCCTGAACTTTTATTTTTACCCTGATCTTTTTTTCTTCACTTGCTGCCTTTCAGAGACCCTCTCTAGCCCTTTTCTGAGAGATGGGGAGGGAAGGGGTAATCAGCTGGACTTTCTCCTGCTTACCGTTGGAAACTGCCTGAAGGCTTTGCGATTTCTCTCCTACCTTTCCTCCTAGGCCTAACACAGAGGGTAAGAAGGCATTCAGGGAAGTTGGTCACTTTATAAAATGACTGTTGGAACAAAGTGATGCAATTCAAATTCCTGAGGTCCTGGTATATCTTAATTCTCTTGAAGGCCCAAATAAAATGTGTTTCTTTTAGGAGACATTTAGATACATTGTTTGAAAAAAGGAAACAGGGTCACTTCAAAATGTCCATTATGTGGTAATCAATGCTGTTCAGCCTGCGTTGTAATTAATGAAAACATTGGTGACAGTCTGCCCATTGTTCCTTTCGCAACAGGAAATGACAGACTAATAAGGACCCCGGGAAGGTTTACATAATTCCAGAAGGAAGTAGAACTGTGCACAGTTTTGACTGATACGCTCCTAATTGCAAACATAGGCCACTTGAGCAGGTTCCTATTCCTAACGGACTTAGAGATGTTGGATTTGACTTTGACGTCTATTTAAAACAGATTTGGGGGTTCTTTATGGATGGAAATGGTGACTTGAAAAACTTTCAAGTTACAGTTTTCACACAGTTTAATTCACTTGACAAGGTAGAACTAACTGTGGAAAAGGAAATGTCGCTGGCCAGCCATCATTCCTTGCTGTGGTTGACAGTGAGCAGGAGATGTGGAACCCAGCCTGGCTCGGGCAGTCCCTGCTGGGTGGGCTTCCCACTAAGGACTCATTTTCATTTCAGGTTTTGATTTTGGTAGATCTTGTAGATTGAGATTTGCCAGAGAGGAGTTTCTCTTCTTGTCTGATTTATAGATCAAAGGTATGGCATGAGAGTAAATGGCAAAAGTTTACTTTTATAAGCTGTCACTGCGAACTGTTGTGTTCAGAAACAGGATTGCTTCAAAGTGTCCAATTTGTGGTAATTGGTGCCATTTAGGCCATGGTGTAATTAATGAAAACATCTTCCCATTGCGTCCATTGTGCAAGAGGGAGGCATCCGAGAGAAGATTGCCCCAGAGAGCTCCCAAATCCTCTGTGGGAATGATGATCAGGAGGAGGGTCAGAAATCCAAGAAAACACATAGTTGACCCAGAAAAGTTTTTGTGGCAGCCTCGCACACACTAACCTTCATAATCTGAATCCCCAGTAGAGGACAAGTGGTGAAGATGTGGTAGGGATAAAAGATGGAGGGTTGGTCAGAACGGGCCAAACTGGTGGCAAGGGGCACTCAACTCGATTCTTTGAAGTGGAGACGACTACTCATGAGAGGCAAAGACAAAATCAGGTGGTAACTGATGGACGAAAGTTAGAACAACTAAGCCCTAGCACCAGGACCTGAGATTAAACGAAAGATCTTAAGAAGAAAGTGCCTTCACTGTTGGGAGAATGCAAGCTGGGGCAGCCACTCTGAAAAATGGCATGGAGGTTCCTCAGAAAGTGAAAAACAGAGCTATGCTATGACTTAGCAATCACACTGCTAGGTATTTACCAAAGAATGTGAAAATACTAATTCAGAGGGATACATGCACCCCGATGTTTATAGCAACATTATCTACACCAGCCAAATTATGGAAACAGCCCAAGTGTCCATCAATTGATGAACGGATAGAGAAGATGTGATGTATATATAATGGAATATTACTCAGCCATAAAAAAAATGAAATGCCATTTGCAACAACATGGATGGAGCTAGAGAGTATTATGTTAAGTGAAATAAATCAGAGAAAGACAAATACCATATGATTTCCCTCATGTAGAATTTAAATAACAAAACAAAAGAGTAAAGGCAGGGGTGAGAAAAAGGCAAAGCAAGAAACAAACCCCTAACATTGAGAATAAACTGATAGTAATCAGAGGGGATGTGGGAGGGGTGGGTTAAATGGGTGATGGGGATTAAGGAGGGCACTGGGGGTGAGCACCCCATGTTGTACGTAAGTGCTGAATCACTATATTGTAAGCCTGAAACTAATGTAACACTGTATGTTAACTAACTGGAATTTTTTTTTTTTATATTTTATTTATTTGACAGAGAGAGATCACAAGTAGAGAGAGAGAGAGAGAGGAGGAAGCAGGCTCCCCGCCTAGCAGAGAGCCCGATGTGGGACTCGATCCCAGGACCCTGAGATCATGACCTGAGCCGAAGGCAGAGGCCCAACCCACTGAGCCACCCAGGCAGCCCAACTAACTGGAATTTAAATGAAAACTTAAATTTAAATTTTATTTAAATTAAAAGAAGAAGGTGCCTCTAGTCAGGAGTGAGATTAATAATGTGCCATTAAGGGGTCAGTTTAAGAACAAACAAGGAAGGTTCTGGGAGATTGCTGAGAGCTCGACTTAAAGGTACCTCTCACTCTATTGTAGTGGTGCAGTTCAGTGGTTGTTAGTATGTTCACAAAGTTGTTCACGTAAAGCTACTGTCTAATTTCAGAATATTTTCATCACCCACGTAAGCTAGTGGTCACTCCCCATCCCTCATTCTCCTGTTTCCTGCCAGCAGCTAGTCTGCCTTCTGCCTTTACGGATTGCCTGTTCTGGACATCTCATATACACAGAATCATAAAATATGTGGCCTTTTATGTGGCCTTTTATGTCTGGCTTCTTTCACTTAACACGCTGTTTTCAAGGCTCATCTCTTGTCACTTAGATCAGTATTGCCTGCCTTTTTGTGGCTCAATCCTATTCTACTGTAGGGATATACATTTTGTGTATCCATTCATCCACAGATGGACATGTGGGTTGTTTCTGCTTTTTGTCTGAACAGTGTTGCCGTGAACCTTTGTGTGCGAGTTTTTGCATGCACATCTGTTGTAGTTGCCTTGTGCATTTACCTAGGAGTGAAATTGCTGGAGTCTCTGGTACTTCTGTATTGAACTTTTGGAGAAACTGCCAAACTGTTTTTGAAGCAGTGCACCATTTTACGTCCCCCTTGGCAGTGCCCGAGGATTTTAGTTTCTCCACATCCTCACTATTGTCTGTCATTTTATTTTCGCCATCTTAGTGAGTGTGAAGTAGTATCTCTTTGTGGTTTTGATTTCCAATTCCCTGATGACTAATGATGTTGAACATCTTTTCATGTACTTCTTGGCCATGTGTTTATCTTTGGAGAAATGAATTTGCAACAGCAAATTCTGCCCTTGGAATAGTACTGATTTATATGGCTATGCTAATGCTCTCTAATCAGGGGAATCGATAGTTTTGGTACTTAGAATTTGTAGAAAGGTGAAGCTTTTTGTAAAACACTGAATTATTTCCAAAGAAGGATGTCTGTCCAAAGGAAAAACAAAGCTGGGGCTAGATTTGGAATATGGGATGAGGGGCAGCCGGCCCTTGGTTAGCTGCCTCAGCCCTTCATGGCCTCTGCTTCCCACCCCCATAGTCCTAAATTGATCTCCTTGGGAAGCAGGAACTTAAATGTAGAATGAACACAAAGAAAGTGAACTATTTATTGAGACCAAATAAAAGTTGACCTTGACACCTAAGTTAACTGAGAGGCATCATTACCTTAAAAACTGAACTGTACTTTTTTTTTTTTATTTAAGATTTTTAAATTTATTTGACAGAGAGCACTAGTAGGCAGAGAGTCAGGCAGAGAGAGAGAGGAGGAAGCAGGCTCCCTGCCGAAGCAGAGAGCCCGATGCAGGGCTCGATCCCAGGACCCCCGGGATCACGACCTGAGCCGAAGGCAGCGGCTCAACCCACTGAGCCATCCAGGCGCCCCCTGAACTGTATTTTTAAAGGGTGGGAAAGACATGACTTTTTTTAATGTCTCATTGAGTTCTTAAGCAGTCTTTATATTTTAAAGATTTTATTTTATTTATTTGAGAGACAGAGCAAGAGAGAGCACAGTGGGAATGAAAGGGAGAAGCAGGCTCCTCACTGAGCAGGGAGCTGATTTAGATCTCCATCCCAGGACCCTGCGATCATGACCTGAGCTGAAGGCAGACGCTTAGCTGACTGAGCGATCCAGGCCACCCTTAAGCAGTCTTTTAAAACATTTTTTTTTTTTAAACTTAAGTCACTAAAAGCTGGGAAAACAAGAGTCTGTTGATCATATAAACTTGAATTTTGTTAACTGTGGTACACAATTTACTAATTTTTCTTCTGATCTGTGAAAAAGTCATTAAACTACTTTTGATCTTCTTGCACATAATCTACAATTAAGATTTTAAGAATTTAGAAGATGTACAGTATCTTTTGAAGCTCTTACTGTATTATACATCTAACTTAAAACTATAGGCCTTTTTAGTGTGTACCACTACTTTGAAAAGATTACCCTTACTTTGAAAAGGAAGTTACATTGAGCATCTCAATATCTTACATAAGATGACTGACCTGTGCAAAACCAGGATCAAAGCTTATTTTATCAGGAAATGTTTTTAAAGATTTTATTTTTTCTACACCCATTGTGGGGCTCGAAACCACAACGCAGGACCAAGAGTTGCACAGTCCACCAACTGAGCAGGCCAGGGCACCCCATCAGGAAATTTTATGTAACAAAATTTTTGAAGGAATGGACTCCTGTTGGAGAAGCTCTCCTGCTTGCTTTCAAAATATTTTTTAAAAATATATATAGATGCATATACACCTATATATTTTTTTATACCTGTTTATTTTACCATAAACAGTGGTGGGAGTTACTCATTCTCATGGCAGAACATATAAATCAAAAACACACGGAAGGACTTTTAGGTAAATAATGATTTTAGTTATTATATAGTGTGAAATATTTCTGTCAGGAAACTACAAGATGAATAATGTGACTCTGTTTTAAGTTTTTCAGTAGCAAGAATTTGGAACAAAAATAAAACAAGTCAGCAAAAAACACAATGGTAAATTGTCATCTGAGTGATTGTGTAAGCCTTAAAGATAGTTAATGTACGAGAGCGATGAAGCAGAACAGTAAGTTCTCCCACCGTTACAACAAAGATATATTGTGTCTATTGGATACCTCAAAATATTTTTTTGCCTGCCCATATTTACTAAATCTCTTTTTTTTTAATCTTTTTTTTTAAAGATTTATTTATTTGACAGAGATCACAAGTAGGCAGAGAGGCAGGCAAAGACAGAGGGGGAAGCAGGCTCCCTGTTGAGCAGAGAGCCCGATGTGGGGCTCGATCCCAGGACCCTGGGATCATGACCTGAGCTGAAGGCAGAGGGTTAACCCACTGAGCCACCCAGGTGCCCCTTTACTAAATTTCTTACCCTGTTTTTCCATTTGTCATGAAAAGGAGTTTTTAGACACAGTTTCTATTTCAATTCACATATATGTTATAATTTATGGTGCTCTGTTTTTCTGGGGGCTATTATAGGCTTTTTGTACAAGTTATCTCATTATTCCTCACATCAGCCTTCTGAAATAGGTACTGTCATTATGCCCAATTTAAGTGTGAGGAAGCTAAGGCTCAAACAGTGTAAGTGACTGGTTCAATCACAAAGATAGGGGTGCCTGGCTGGCTTAGTAGAGCCTGAGACTCTTGATCTTGGGCTCATGAGTTGAAGCCCCATGGTGGGCATGGAGATTACTTTAAAAGAAAAAAAAAGTTACAAAGGTAATCAGTCATATGCAGAACCAAGATTTTTTTTTTGTCCATGTTTTATTTTTTTTTTATTCAGGAGTTATTTTATTATTGGTAAGCTCTTTTTTTCCCCCATTTTATTTTCAGTGTTAGAAAATTCATTGTTTATGTACCACACCCAGTGCTCCATGCAATACGTGCCCTCCTTAATAGCCACCACCAGGCTCACCCATCACCCCAACCCCTCCCCTCCAAAACCTTCAGTTTGTTTCTCAGAGTCCACAGTCTCTCATGGTTTGTCTCTCCCTCCAATTTCCCCTAACTCACTTCTCCTCTCCATCTCCCCATGTCCTCTGTGTTATTCCCTATGCTTCACAAGTAAGTGAAACCATATGATACTTGACTCTCTGCTTGACCTACTCCACTCAGCATCTCTTCCAGTCCCGTCCATGTTGATACAAAGGTTGGGTATTCATCCTTTCTGATGGAGGTATAATACTTGATAGTATATATGCAACCACCTTCTTTATCCATTCATCCATTGAAGGGCGTCTTGGTTCTTTCCATAGTTTGGTGACTGTGGCCATTGCTGCTATGAACATTGGGGTACAAATGGCCCTTCTTTTGACCCCATCTGTATCTTTGGGGTAAAGACCAGTAGTGCAATTGCAGGGTCATAGGGTAGCTCTATTTTTAATTTCTTGAGGAATCTCCACACTGTTTTCCAAAGTGTCTGCACCAACTTGCATTCCCACCAACAGTGTAAGAGGGTTCCCCTTACTCCACGTCCTCTCCAACACTTGTTGTTTACTGTCTTGTTGATTTTGGCCATTCTAACTGGTGGAAGGTGTTATCTCAGTGTGGTTTTGATCTGAATATCCCTGATGGCTAGTGATGATGAACATTTTTTCATGTGTCTATTAGCCATTTGTATGTCTTCTTTGGAGAAGTGTCTGTTCATGTCTTCTGCCCATTTTTTGACGTGATTATCTGTTTTTTCTGAGTGTTGAGTTTGAGGAGTTCTTTATAGATCTTGGATATCAGCCCTTTGTAGTATCATTTGTGAATATCTTCTCCCATTCCGTGGGTTGCCTCTTTGTTATGTTGACTGTTTACTTTGCTGTGCAGAAGTTTTTGATCTTGATGAAGTCCCAGAAGTTCATTTTTGCTTTTATTTCCTTTGCCTTTGGAGACATATCTTGAAAGAAGTTGCTGTGGCCCGGGATTTTGACCCAGTTCTGACGCCACTGTCTTCATCTGCAAGCTGTATGTAGGTTGTTATGAATCTCGAATGATTACTCAGCCTCACCTTAATTTTTTGTTTATTGTGTTGCTTCCATAGAAGGCTGGTCCTTGCAGAGTGACTCTCACTCAGTTTGAGCTTAGGAATGCCTTCAGATATCTACATAGGTCATTTGGAGGGTCTGAACAGTAAGTTCACAGCTGAGGTAAAAACCTAAACGTCTGGCTAAACCTTTGGGAAGTGGACTACTGAGAATTTAAGCCAGTGGGTCTGAAAGCAATGGAGTCTGCCACTCCAGCTCAGTCAAGACAGAAGTTTCCATGAAACAGGTCTCCTGAGGTTTGATGTGCAGTGTTATGAATAGCCACTTCTCATTTGGCAGCAGTAAATATTTAGAGACAAGGAATGGGATTTAGGATAGTCTTGGACATGAGCTAGAAGCCTCCAGAGTGATTTAAGGACTGACTAGAATTTTTTCCCTGCCACACTGTGTCAGAGCTTCAGCAAGGGAGTTCTATTGAGACAACTGTTTGGTTAGCATCTAGTCACTCTTTTTGTTCCTGTTCCTCTTTTTTTTTTTTTTTTTTTTTTTAAGATTTTAAGTAATCTCTACATCCAATGTGGGGCTTAAACTCACAACCCTGAGATCAAGAGTTGCATGTTCAACCGAGACCGCAGGGCAGCCCAATTTTTCCCTTGAACTGTAGTCCAGTTTACTTAATAGTGCCCATAGGTGCAATCCTCAGACAAGTTTTATATACTTTGTTGTATATACAGACAAGTTGTATATACTTTGAATTCTTTGTCTCAAGAGGGTCAGATTCCATGTCCAGATGATCTCCTGGAGGATTCTTCACTGACCCCTTCTCCCCTACCTTTCTTTTTAATAAACTCAGTTCATATTCAAATAATCAGTTGGAGGCTTACTTTCCTGGAGGGGGTCTTAATTCTCCTTTTAACTATCTTAAAAGCTGTTTTTTTCCCTTTAGAAAATCACTTAGTGTTTTATTTATTTTTGTTTTAAAGATTTTATTTACTTATTTGACAGAGAAATAGAGAGCACAAGTGGGCAGAGCAGCAGGCAGAGCGAGAGGGAGAAGCAGGCTCTCTGCTGAGAAGGGAGCCTGATGTGGGGCTTGATCCCAGGACCCCTGGGATCATGACCTGAGCTGAAGACAGCTGCTTAACTGACTGAGCCACCCAGGCGCCCTCAGTTAGTGTTTTAGTGAGACAGAAGCCCCAGGGCAGTACTCTTAAAAATATCCCAAATTTGAATTTTTTTCTTTCTTTCTTTTTCCAAAGATTTTTTTTTTTTTTTTTTTTTTTTTTTTTTTGAGAGAGTGAGCATAGGGCAGGAGCAGGGAGTGGCAGAGGGAGAGAGGATCTCAGACTCCCCACTGAGTGCCAAGCCTGACAAGGCAGGGCTCGATCTCAAACCCTGAGATCATGACCTGAGCAGAAATCAAGAGTCAGATGGTCAACCAACTAAGCCACCCAGGTGCCCCTGGATTTTTTTCTTAATATTGGGTTGTAATAATTCTTTACTTATTCTGGATGTCTATTATCAGACATACGTATTGTAAATATTTTCATTCAGTCTGTGGCTTGACTTTTCATTTTCTTCATGGTATCTAAGAAAAGTTTTAAATTTTGACTAAGATTCTTTGCCTACTCCAGATGGCAAAGGTTATTCTCCTGTTTTCTTTTTAGAGGTTTTATAGTTTTAGCTATTATGTTTAGGACTGTGATCCATTTCATGGTACTTTTTGTGTATGGCTTTAAGTGTAGGGGTGTAGATTTGTTTTTTTCCATATAGATATCTAGTTGTTCTAACACAAATTATTGAAAAACTTTACCTTCCCCACTGAATTATCTTGGAACCTTTGTTGAAAAAAAAAATAGTTGACCACATATATTTAGACCTATTTCTGTACTCTCCATTCAGCTTCATTGATCTGTGTGTTTGTCTCTATGCTAATATCACACTATCCTGATTATTGTAGCTTTATACTGTCTTGAAATCAAATACTGTAAGTCTTCAAACTTTGGGGTTTTTTCAAATTCTTTTGGCCATTTTATGTACCCAAAATCAGTTTATCAAATCCCTGTGAGAAATTCCTTCTAGAATTTTGATTCAGATTGCAGTTGACTCTTGGCAAGAATTGATATCTTAATGATATTGAATCTTTCAATCCATGAACATGGTATGCTTACCATTTTCTGAGATCACCTTTAATTTTTCACAGCAGAGTTTTGTATTATCAGTGTATAGGTCTTGTAGATATTTTGTTGAATTTTCCCCTAAGTAATTGTTCGATGCAATTGTAAATAGTTTTTTTAAATTATATTGTCTAGTTGTTCATTGCAAGTATATAGAAATATAATCAGTTTTTGTATATTGGCCATGTATCTTGCAACCTTGCTAATAAACTCACTTGTTAGTTTTATTAGTTTTTGGTAGAGTTCTTAAGATTTTTCCAAATACATGGTCATATCATCTACAGATGAGACCCTTTTATATATTCCTCTCTAGTTCCTGTGCCTTTTATTTCCTTATATTGATTTATTGCACTGGCTAAGACTTCTAGTACAGTGTTGAATAGAAGTGATGAGAGTAGACATCCTTGCCTTGTTCCCGATTAGAGAGAAAAGTATCCTTTATCATTGTGATGTTAGCTGTAGGTTTTACATAAATGCCTTTTATTATTAGGTTGAGGAAGTTTTCAGATTTTCAAAATTTTTCATAAATGAATTTGTCGAATGGTTTTTCTGCATGATTATATAATTTTTAACCTTTATTCTGTTGACATGGCAAATTACTTTGTTTCTTAGATGCTGAAAAGGCTTGCATCTTTGAGATAAACCTCACTTGGTTATGATGCATCATTGCTAGGTTTGATTTGCTAATATTTTGGATGTTTCTAACAGTGGACTGCCCAGATGAGCAAATAGGCTGTACTGTCCAAATAAGGTATTTGGAACAAGTTTGAGCACATTCTACAGATAAGTGATGTCTTAGTAAAGCCTGTAGTACACTGACAAATAATTTCACCTTCTGTTTTACTTGTCCTTTGAAGTCTCCTGCCATCAGAGACAGTATATGCATATGTAGGGCAACATAATGAGGTATGAATTTCAGAATAAACAGTGAGTTCCTTGATGGCAGGGAATTTATCTCATTCATTTCTACCAGGAGAAGATTAAATTCAAGTGGTGTTACAGAGGTCCAAAATCACAGTGGTTTATACAGAATGGAAATTTCTTTTTCTCTCACAGGCCTGGTACTACTATCAGCCACAAAAGTCCTCATAGACCTAGTCTTCTAGCTCACTGCTCTACCAACCCTAGGATGTGACCTTACTTATTCTCGTGGTCTAAGGGGGCTGCATCTGCATTCCTACAGGAGCAGAGTGAGGGAAGGGATGAAGGAGTAGGAGCAGGGTGTATGCCAGCTGAGTTTTAAGGAAGATACCAGAAGCTGCCCTGAGAGACTTCCACATATATGTACCACTGACTAGAACTTAGTCATGTGGTAATAGCAAGGCGTGGGTTTTGAGGCAAGGGTTGTGGAAAATAAGCAGTCATTCTCTGTCTGTTGGAAAATCTAATAGTTTTTTTTCACTTACATGGTTTTTCTGAAAGTTCCTGAAACAAAGTTATTTGCATTATTTTCCTTTCTGGGCCTGTTTTCTGGAAGAACCAAGATAACATTAACAAAGACAGTGGAAAAGAAAAGTCATGTTAACGTACAGTAAGCTGTGTGGGGTACAGATAGTGTGGTTCTCAGTATCTGTGTCCCCAGGACTTTGCAGATGGCACACCGTAGTACCAGCATAGGTCTGTTGACTGTCTATATTATATATCTGCTTCCTCATTAGAATCTTTGCACCAAAAATAGAAACAGGAAAGGTGAATAAGGATATGTTCCAGATGGTCAAAATGGTAAGATTCGGAATTGCATTAGATGCCGCCTCACTGCCTTAGAGTCGGGTGTGCGGGGAGAGTCAGTGCGCGCACGGGTGCAAGCAGGAGCTGTGAGGGAGCAGCTGCGGCGGTGACTCAAGAGAGCAAAGGGCAGGGATGTGAGAAAAAGGCATCACTCGTTATGTTACACTTCCCCAGATTTTAAAGTCTTACTTGCATGCGAGACTTTTCTGGCAGCAGTCAGAAGGGCAAAAGGTTTAAAAGGCGATATCTCCATCATGCGATTCGATGTGCTTTAATGCCATGCTATGGACCAACTAGAATGGCATGCCCAATAATGGTGCGCTCTCTTGCTCGGGGAATACAGCTAAAAGGAAGATGCTAGACTGAGGAGGTCTCTGTTCTAGTTTTGCTTCTGTCGCCGTGAGACCTCACAGGTCACTCAGCTTGAGGTTTCCTCCTCTGTGGTTTTTTCCTCCATGGACTGTCAGGGAATTGACTCTCAAGAGACATACTGTCCATATGTGTCAACGGCGTGCTCGAATTATGTGTGCTCACCCAGGCACTAAACATGGAGTGGCTTGGACAAAAGCTCTGGATACATCAGACATGGGCCCCAGTCGGATGTGGAAATGTGTGGGCAACTATATGTCATTGGAACAAATGCCACTGTCTGGTCAAGTATACATCAGGAGGGAAGTGGTTGATTGCCAAGGACCTAAGACAAGACAAGTTAGAGTCTTGAAGGACATTTCACATAAACTTCACAGGTGTTTGGTCTGGTAGAGTTGGGTGTGGGGAGCACAGAAGCGCCCAAGCCAAGTGAAATGGGATTACTCAAAATGGTGCCGAATGCTGGAGCTGGTGGTTTGGTGAGCTCTGCTGGTTCTTATGAGGAGTCCGGCAAGCTCCCAAGTCACCACTGTCTTTTGGAAGGTGGAGTGTTTCTAGGTGCGGGCCTGAATTGCCATTCTGAAAAGGCCCAGTGGTTGATTCTTAGAAATGCTATAATTTACTGGCCCACTACCTGAAAGTGCTGGAATGACTGAACAGGGTTGCAGAGAACCATCTGAGGGTATAAACTGCTTCCACAGTGTTGGGAGGTGGTGGTTTCCTTCCCTTGCTCTTCTCCCACAAGCTGGGTTTTGTTTGTTTTTTTTTTTTTGTCCCCTGAGCATTTCAGAACAAGTGATGAAAGAACCAGCATAGAACAAACAAGCATGAAATTCTTCTAACACCTCCCTTACTCACCATCCTTCTCACCGTCCCCCCCAACACACACACACACAAACACGGTATAAAAATAGGACTGGTTATTTTTCATGGGGCTGGCTTTGGTTTCCTCCTGTTTGTTTCATTTGGTGTTGTGTTTTGTTTTGTTTTGTTTTGTTAGAGGGAGGGGAGGGGCAGAGGGAGAGGAAGAATGAGAATCTCAAGCAGGCTTCAAGCCCGGCACAGAGCCCAGTGTAGGGTTCAGTCTCACAACCTTGAGATCATGACCTGAGCTGAAACCAAGAGTGGATGCTTAACTGACTGAGCCACCAGGAGCCCTGTGATTTGGTTTTTATCCACCATTTCCAGAGGCTCTGGTAGCATGTATTGGGTGCCTGCACTTTGCTTGGGGCTGGGGGTTGGGTAGGGTCGTGCTCCTGGAGTGGACAAGAACAGGGGCTGATACAGCATTTGAACTCAATTTAAGGGTAGAAATTGGAGTCTTGGTAGTTTGTTTCTTCCCTACACAGGAGGGGTGGGTGTAGCCACCTGACAGGCTTTAAGTTCCCTCCCCTTATTTTTATCCAGGTGATAGTTTCCAAAAAACTCCCCCAGGGGAAGAAAATAGTCACAAAAGGGGAGCACAGAGCCTTATAACATTTGTTTAACCAGGGGAGAGAGTGCAAGGAGCGGTATGCCTCACAACAGTGTGGTGAATGGTGTGGACTTGCGCCTTGGCTGTCAAAGAGAGCCAGCCCTTTCCCTGCACTTGTCCCCAGGGGCCACCAGCCCGCAGCCATTCAAGGAAGATGGGGAGGAATGACACCTGTGTTGTGAAGCTCCTCTGAGCCATGCCAGGTCCTGTGCTGGGAGTGTGCTCTCACTCTGTCCTCACAGTTGGGGAATCATTTCCCTGGTTTGTTATTTTTTTAAGATTTTATTTATTTGAGGGGAGCCTGGGTGGCTCAGTCATTAAGTCTCTGCCTTTAGCTCAGGTCATGATCCTGGGGTCCAGGGATCGAGCCCCAAATCGGGCTCCCTTCTCAGTGGGAAGCCTGCTTCTCCCTCTCCGCTGGCTTGTGTTCCCTCTCTCACTGTGTCTCTCTCTCTGTCAAATAAATAAAATCTTTTAAAAAAAATAAAAAGATTTATTAGAGCATGAGCAGGAGGAGCGGCAGCAGGAGAGGGAGAAGCAGACTCTCCCCACTGAGCAGGGAGCCCGAGGCTGGATTCTAGGACCCCAAGATCATGACCTGAGCTGAAGGCAGATGCTTAACCATCTGCCATCTGAGTGACCCAGGCTCCCCGAGTTCCCTGTTTTTTGGAGATGTGCAAAAAAGGTAAGTATTATCAACCCCAGTGGCAGAGCCACCTTGAAATTCTGGTCTAATTTCCAAGCCCAGGATTCTTTATGTAGAGATAGAGAAAAAAAATCTGAGGGTTTCCACAAGGTGTCAGTGTCTCGGAGCCCTCTGCAGAGGTGACCATGGGGCAGCAGGTGAAGAGGGGTGGTCAGAGGGAGATCTTCCATCACCAGCGCTTCCTGTAAGCGGACCAGCCTCCGTTTGGCCTCAGGGACTCCTGCTGGATACCTGGTCCCCTGGAGAGGACTTGGTTCAACTAGGTTTAATGCGTTTCCTTCTTTTCTCCCTCTGCAGATGGATTTGTCTGTGGAGACGCTCTTCAGCTTCATGCAGGAGCGCCAGAAGAGATACGCCAAATACGCAGAGCAGATCCAGAAAGTCAACGAGATGTCAGCCATCCTCCGCCGCATCCAGATGGGCATTGACCAGACGGTGCCCCTGATGGAGCGGCTCAACAGCTTGCTGCCGGAGAGCGAACGCTTGGAACCCTTCAGCATGAAACCAGAGAGGGAGCTCAAGCTCTAGGGCTGCCACTCCCCTCCGGCCGGCTGGGCGCTTGCTCTCTGGTGACAGAGCCAGTCACTGCCCCTGGGGCCCGAGGCCCAGGAGCTGACTGGATCCTAAAGCCGCGTGGAGGCTCTGGGACTCTGGGAAGGGGTGTGTAGCGGTCAGGCTGGCCTGAAAATCTGATCCTGCACCACCTACCCCTTTCCTTGATGCGTTTTTCCCCTTGGCAAAACGAACCAAACTCATTCTCGGTGCTAACCGAATTTGGAGTATCTGAATTATTAGAAATTTCTTGCAGAACTCTATGTCGGGAATTTTTTATTTTGTTTAGATTTTCTTTTTTTTAATTGAGAGTGTATATTGTCAAGTCTAGCTTGCAGAGTGAAAATATGGAGAGAAGGGGAGAAATGGTTTAAGAAGCTCTGTGTCCTCAAGGCCTTCATGAAATTTTACTCAGTAGGCTTTCTGGGTTATGAATTGTAAACATAAAGAACTAATTTAATCCAAGTCTCGGTGTTGTTACTGTTCCTGCCCTGTTGACATCATGTCAGGTCTTTATCTGGGGCACCCTGTTCCTGCCGCGGTGGAACACTGGTATTTTTGTTGTGTGCTGGGTTATGGTGTCCCTTGTGTGTCGTCATTGGAGACTGAGGACTTCCTTTGAACACCCTCATTGGGCTCATCTCCCACTGATAACTGGTTTCCTTAATGCACACGTGGTTTAGGTTTCCTCACATTACATCAGCACTGGCAAGACTCCAGTTTCTGTGACAAGGTTTTAACCCATACTGATTTTACTAGCCTGGTAAACCTCCGGCGTGGTCAGGCTTTGAAATGCCTGCAGCAGGCGTGTGTCGAGCCCACTTGCTCTGCCTGACGTTGTGCCCTGACTACAAACAGGCCTCTGGGGTCCCGGCCCTCCTTTTCTTCAGAGAGGAAACTCACAGTGCTGCTGAGCTTCTGTGGAAGTTTAGGAAAGGAAGCCACCTGAGTAACCGCAGGAGTGTTTAGTGCAGGAGTTTGCACCTCAGAGCTGTCCCCAGGGAAGAAAGGCTAAAGATGCAAAGAAACAGAATGGAGCACCAGGTGGAGGCAGGCACATCGTGACCAGGAGCTGGGAATATGGGGAAGCCTCTGGGCCAGGACATCCTGTCAGGACTCGCCTTGTTCCCCTTATTAAATCCCCAAACTTCTGAAGGTGTTTTGAGATATCAAAAACAGGCTTTGGTAGCTTTATAACCTTAAAGTCGATCCTTTTAGCATATCTCTGGTAAACGTGATCTGATTCTAGTCTCGGATTTTAAATAGATACTATTTTGTAAGATTCTTAGAACCCAGAATAAAACATAGAACCTAAAATAATTGAATAACAAAAACTTGAGCATTCGAAGCTAAGTGGGGAAAAAAAAAATTCAGACACAGGAAAAAAAAAAAAACAGCTTCCAGGATTTTCAAAGGAACAGCCAAAGAATATCAAGACTCTTCATCCCTCTGAGCTGGAAAGAGCAGATGGACACCAGAGCCCAGGGAAGAGGCCAAGGCGGCATCCCCTTCTTTTAGCCGGTGACTTCCCATGTCTGCCTTCCTGGGGACTGATGCCTTCCTCTGCCCAGTAGGAAGGCGGCCTAGAGGTGTCCAGCCTCAGGAGATAAAGTGGTGTGAGGGAGTTGTGGGGGACTCGGAAGCCACAAGCTGGGGAGGGAGGAACTCTCCCTTGAACCTCTGTTGGGCCGCACTGGTGAAGGAAGTTTGTGTTTCTAATGCCTTTTGATGGTCGGGATTTTACTGGGTCTTAAACATTTTCTAGAGGAATTTATTCAGGGGTACAAATCTGGAAAGATGTTTTGTTTCTTAGAAACCTATTAATAGTAAGGTTATTTTAGGAAATGTCACGGAGGGGAGGGTGGTGATATTTAGTGAATGTGTCCTCCCCCTGCTGAGGCACAGTACCCCTTCTATTATGTTCCACATTTCCATGTGATTGAGGAGCTAGTTCTGAGCTCTGTTCTCATCCACTCATCTTTCTCCCCACCCCCCCCGCCCCGTTTCATGTGGTTCTTCACTTTTCTATACTGTTTTAATATAATTTCACAATATATTTTAATATCCCTTGTAGCCAGATTAGGTGCTACCCGTGCTTATTACTGCTTTTTCCTTTCTTTAATTTCAAACCAACAGAAATTGAGTTTCAAAAAAATAATTCAAGGAATACTTCTATTCCCCTTTGCCAAGACTGGCAGGAAGTGGCTTTTTTAAGCCATCACCATCATTGTGTTTTCCTGAGTTCCTGGAGTGTGCACATTGCAGATCCCCACTCTGAACATGGGCGTGCTTGCAGCTTTCCGGGGATGAAGAGCCGTAAGAGCAGCTCGGGGGTCAGGCGCCGTTCCCATCACCACACTTAGTGTAATTCATAAATTAAAGCACAGAGCAAATAAAATGAGACGCAGACCAAGCCCCCCTGAGGACGGAGCTCGCTCACTGTGTTTCAACAGTTCATGGTGAGAGTGTGGCAGGAGGGTGGACTGACCACGGCATGAGAATATTCTCAGCCAGCCAGCCGGCTTGCCACCCACCTCAAAACCCAAGTCTTCTTATAAAGAAGTTAGACGGGGGTGCCTGGTTGGCCCGGTCAGTACAGCATGCGACTCCTGGTCTCAGGACTGTGAGCTCAGGCCCCATGTGTAGAGGGAGTAGAGCTTACTGGGGAAAAAAAAATTTTTTTTAAAAGTTAGACAAGGGACGCCCGGGTGGCTCAGTGGGTTAAAGCCTCTGCCTTCGGTTCAGGTTATGATCCCAGAGTCCTGGGATCGAGCCCGCATAGGGCTCTCTGCTCAGCAGGGAGCCTGCTTCCTCCTCTCTCTCTCTGCCTGCCTCCCTGCCTACTTGTGCTCTCTGTCTGTCAAATAAATAAATAAAATCTTTAAAAAAAAAAAAAGACAAAATGATAATAATAACTTGCATTTGGGTCCTAAGTACTGAGGCTCCTCATTACTGGGTAGAAGCAGAGAAGAACAATAGGCAAATTCAGTATTTTTTTAGAGAATTCTAGTGAGTGTTTATGCTGTGTGGGATGGTTTTGCAGTGTTGTCAACTTGGCTGAGCTGAACTGTTTTCCACAATCCCTGTTTGTTTCTGGTTAGGGTTGGCCACGGGAGCCACCTGCATGAAATCTGGAAGTGGACAGAAAGCAGCAGCCCTGTTCCCTCGCCAGAGGTTGCCGACTTCAGGCCCCACTGCATCTCAGGCTCCGGTTCAAGGACTGCTGCCCTGTGCTGGGCCCAGCAACCAGGCTCATGGCCACTCCAGCTCCCACAGAACTCTGTCTTCAGTTCTTCCAAATCACGGGCCAGTTATGAATTGAGCTGCTCCTGTTAAGTCATTTGCAGGAGGGTGAGGCTTCAAGAAGAGGGGAAACTGGCGTGGGTCCTGGCAAGAGGCGGATGCCAGTTCCAGCCGGTTGCTCGCAGGCTGCAGCTGTCCTGGCTCTCTCAGATCACACTGCCACCTTCTTTCCCTACCGCCTGCCCGGTGACTTCACCTGCACCAGAAACAGCTCGACTGGGGCTCGCTTAGCAGCACCCGTAATGAAGTGCGCAAGGTCAGTCCTTCAACGCCCCTGCTCCTGATTCTGTGTCTGTCACTCCTAGTGTCCAACTTGACCTTTGGCAGATACCTTCATTTCCCTGAGGCTGTTTCCACTTCCCAGCAGTGTGAGCTGGGCTGGACAGGCTCTCGGGCCCCTTCCAGCTCCAGGATTCCACTTCTGTGACTTATACTCTAGCCACATCTTTACCTGTTGTCTCTGAGCAGTGGCCCTGTGTTTTGGAAGTGACTTCACATTCTGAGCTCCCAACAGAGCTTGTTTCCTTCTTTTTGTTTATTAGAAAATATCCAGTGATTCCTTTCTTTTGAGCATCTGTTTTGCTAATCTATCGATCTCTGCCTCTGTTATGTATGAACACTGTCAAACACGCCCCTATAAACTGCAGTGTCCTTGTTTGACTCATTGTAGTGGAAGTTGGTAGGAGCTGGCCTTCACCCCATGTCGTGTGTGCATGCCGGTTTATAGCGTGTGAGAGTGTAGATCTCATGAGAAACTATATAATTTGACATGTCACGTCTTTGTTGCCCTTAAAGTTCTGTCCTTAGGAACAGAATTTATATCTCTGTAGGGTCAGCACTGGATGAAATGTATGATAAGGATTCCATGCCCCGAGATGCAGAAGTGCACTCAAGGAACAAGGCGGGCTTTTTGTTTGTTGCAATCTCCTTCGCTTTTCCCACCGACCTATAAGGAGGGCACGTTACAGGGGTCCCAAACATGCAGTTTCCAAGGTTACATACACAAACGGTGCTGGGGGACTGACATGGGGCCCCTGCTTCTGTGGATTTGTAGAACTGACTCAGCTGTGGCCGTTCCCTTAGCAAGTCCCAAGGCAAAACCAGGAATCTTCAGGAATGGAAGCTGGGAGCAAGCCTTGATTAATATTCTAGGGTCAGTGAAATTTGGTCTTCCCAATTTGTTTGTACCTCAGCTAAACCCAGATATATAGTACTCAGTAGGAAACTACTTAAAATGTTGCTATTAAAGATCAAAGGGTAGAGTGAAGTGACCATTCTTCTTCCTGGGGGATGTCATAGGTGTAAATTGTTCTTCGTGCCAAGAGAAAGAATTTGCTCTTCGTTCCCCTGCCCTTTGCTTCCTCAGTTAAGAACTGCATAGCACCCCCAAGGTCACTGCTGTTCACTAACGTGTGGTAAGCAGCACTGAATTTCTTGCACACACACGAGGGGAGTCGCTTCCATTCAAATGGCCCAACTCCAGAGGGGAAGGGTGACCGGATAACTTCCTTATTCTCATGCCTTAAACCAAAAAAATCAAAATTGTTGGCAACTAAACCCAGTTGCTTCCTAGTCTACCAGTAGCTCCTGTGGTGTGCTGATGTGTGTCCATTCCTGTCAGGGTCTTGGGCAGGGTCATCCGTGCCACTATGAGGCCTGATGGAATTTACTAGGGACTCTGTTCTCTTCACCAGTCAAGGTATCTTCCTACTGCGACCTTTTATTTTTATGATATAGTGAGCAGGATTCACGCTCAAAGCTTTGGTGAACCAAGTGCCTTAATTTCAGCCTTTGAAAGTGTCGGAATTCCCTCTAGCAGAGAGAACCCAGAGCACAGCTGAACTCACCCTCTGCGAGCTACCCTCTTTGCCTGGGACACTGTTCCCTCGAGGTCACAGCCCGCATTTCCCGTGGGACATTGTTTCCACGGACTTGACTGAGCTAGACCTAAAGGGGTGAAACTGGTTTTTACATAAACCCACTTTGTTGCCTGTGCATATAAACTGCAACAACGGGACTGACGTGTAAACATTTTCCAAGACAGTGAGATAATTTTCCAGTTGATTTTGCAAGACTTTGAAGATAAAACTGAATATAATTACGCTGTACAAGGAGCCATGGGCCCCACAGAATGCTAGAAATAACTCACTTCCCTCTTCCATTTATAGATGCAGGACAGTAATGTTCAGAGAAAAGCACCTGTACAAATGTTACTAGATCTAAAACGATTCTGCGTGGTGTCAGAAAACAAAACCAGATGGTATTAAAAATGGCAGTGACGGCTTTGACGTGAAAAGTTTCTGTCAACTAGTCCTGGTATGTACACCCTTGCCTTGCCATCTCTATCTTCCTTGTCTCCCCTTAGCCTGAGCCCTGGTCTGATATTCCTTGTCAAACTCATACCAGTCCTCCCATACTAGCCTGTTCTTACTGGCCTCTAAGAGGTCCCCAGATCTGTGCCCTTAAGTCGTAAGAGGCTTGGCCTTCAGGAGCTCCCAAGATCTGCACCTTCTCATTTGAAGCCTCTCCCTGAACACCTGCTCGCACACGCCGCCTTCCTCTCTGGAGGCAGACGTGCTCCCACTCCCTATGCTCTTCCGTCCTGTGTCTGCCTCTGGTTCTTTGCCAGGTCCAGGCCAAGGCCGCTCTTAGTCTTGGCTCACCCAGTACCATCCCTCTTGCTTTTAAATTTTCTTAAATTTAACTTCATCTCAGAAGCCTGTCCCAACCAACTTAAGTGACATCACCTGTGATTCTTATTCCAAGGTAATATGCTTTATTATGAAGCATATTTATGGAGGTAGTAAAATGCTTTATTCCTTTGATGAGACTAAGCTACTAGTCTCCTAAATTGTCCTGTGCAGTGTCCTTTATAAGCAGAGGGCTCCTGAAGATGTACATGGCAAGGATGGAGAACAGATCTTTAATGACTATTCCCCATTTTTCCTATAAGAATTATAAAACCATTTACATATACCATTAGAATGTGCCATGAATGTGCATCTGGTCGTTGTCTTCCCTATACGTATTCTCGGTTCAGTCAGTCGCAAATATTTACCAAGTGTCTAGGGCTCCCCACTGTAGTGTGCATTGGTACAGGCACTGAAGAACGAAGGCCAGCGTGGAACCGTCAGCCAAGGAGCTGGTGTTCCGTGGGAAGGACGGCACACGTACTGTATCTGGTGCCCTCACCACTTTATTTTGAGCTAAGTCCCCTTTGCTGTGGGAACAGCAAGACAGGTCCCACCACTGCCTCCTTCTGCAACTCGGATATTGTTCTTCCCACCAAAAGCTGCAAGGAGAGGTCCTTTTCTCATTTATGTATAAACAGGTACCAGTTTAGATTTTATTTCATATTAACATACATGAACATCAAAATGAGAAATGCACAATGTAACCATTCAACAGCATCTTACTCCAAAAGAACACTATATTCATATTAAACATTTATACAGTCTTCCCACCTCACTTTACAAATGTCAACCACAGTCCAGCCTTTCTCACACACAATCTAGTTTTGCTCTTTAGGAATCACGGTTCAGTGTCCTGCTGGCAGACTCCAGGGCGTGCCCTACAAGCCCCTACAGCAGAGAGCAGCCAGCCTCCCCACGCAGGGGCAGGGGCAGGGCTCGCCCCGGGGCCCCGCAGTCTCCGGCCAGAGAACTGTGTATCTGACATACGCAGTCGAGACCGAAGGCTGTAGGGCAGGACTACCTCACAGTCACGGGAAAGAAGGGGACCACGGCCAGGAGAAACCCCGAACGATGGAAGTCTCCCCCACAACCCTCCTGGGACAGACTTAACACTGGAGCTCTTGTTTTCATTTCTTAAAAATGTTCCACAGTTATGACCAGACTCTGGAGAACAAATGAGCTCTTCCATGCTTGGTGTATACAGAACACCTCAAAAATTACTCCTTGAGAATGTCTGATTACACCCCAGATTTAAATGTATGTGTTAAAACTAACATCATTTAACAGAACTTTTTCCATACAGGAACACTGAGCTCCCTATGCAGTGTCCTCTCTTCCTGCCTTCATTTTATACCCGGATCACAGCACGTTACCTGTGCACGAGCGAGCGGTTCTGTTACGCACTGCTTGGAATCACCATGAGCAAGTCCGTTCTGAATCACATCATTCATTCTGTGCTGGTTTCAGCAGTCATCATAGGAAACATGAAGTCACATCCTAGTTGAAGGACTATCCATTTCTCAAACACAGAAAAACCTGAGATATGAGTCAGCAACTAGCTACACTTACAGTAAAGAAAAATGACAACACCCCCACCCCCCCCCCCCCCGCAAAAAAAAAGCTGCTGACGTGAATTAAGGCTTCAAAAGAGGACCATACTGTAGCTGACAAGACTCAAGCCGGGAAGTTTAAAAGCAGGTATGTACTAATCACTTGTGTACTCTTAACTCCTCTATTTTCAGCTGCCAGGATTGAGTCCATACAGTGATTGTAGGTCAAAGACTGAGAGACCACCTTGGTCCCGCTCCATTTTGATATGTCCTTTCTACTAAAAAAAAAAAAAAAAAAAAAAAAAAAAAATGGCCAGAGATACTTTCTGAGAATAGCTTGGCTGTGGCTTCCCACTCCACTCACAAAAGCCAGCCACCTTCCCCTCACCTTCCTATACTGTTTTATTCAGAACCCTCCTCATTGAACTAGCCTCTCAGCCCTATTAGTAAATTGGAAAGTGTGAGGAAATTACAGAACTACGTCCTTCAACACAGTCTCAGGGGAACAAAACCATTGAGAAAAATGAGTTTCCTGGCTCTCCTTAGCAATTTTAATTCTTTAATCTTTCCAGAGCTTTTCTCCCTCGTGATAGTTTCCTGTAAAAGTCTACCTGTTAGGTTTTTTGTAAAAAACCTATCTGTGCAAAGAAATCGAAATGGAAAAAAATCTACTTTGGCTGAGAACTTGAAGGTGCTGCTGTTCTACCAACCCAAATAAGTTCACATCTGGCTTCAACCAAGTTCATCTTTATTTAAAGGATTAACAACCCCATTTGGAACAATTCTTTGATTCACATGGAGGGAGGAAGACTTGTGTAGCCTCCCGACCTACCTTAAATCATTACAAGGCCAGGTCCCTGGCTGTTCAATTGAATCCTAGACGGTTCCCCTTCTCTTCGTCAAGCCGAGAAGAAAAAATTAACTACCACCATCCAGGCCCAACTGGAAATTTGTGCAGAGACAGTCTGAATTGGCCTGCAAAGTGTGACTAGCTACCTACCTATTCACAACGCCTAGAAGACAGGCTACCGGACTCGGTAGTGGTAAAAGCCCCAACTTTCAGTCTGAGGTACTGGGTTTGCTCTGAAGTCGACCTTGGCAAGGCCCCTAATGGTGTGTGCAGCAGAATGAGGCTCGCGGCACTCGGCTGCCACGTGAGCTTGGGTGTGCGAGTCCACTTTGGATGGGCTCACTTCTCTTGCGTTTACGGTGAGGTTCTGTCCCTGATGGGGTCTACCCGCCCAACCCACGAGCTGGCTCAGTCTCAGCGCTAAGGTGCACTACGGAGGGGGCCGGACAGGGGCTAGCACTCGAGAGCTCTTATAGCACAACACGAACATGGGAGGGCATGTCATCCTCCACCACCCAAACTGGACTCAGTAGGAACAAGAGGATGTGCAATGCGCTGCATACAATTTCTCATCTGGCGGGGAGGACATCTAGCATCTGCCCATCCACTCTTGTTGAGAAAGAGCAGCTGCTCTCAAGTGCAGACGCTGAGAGAGCAGCTGTGTTGATCCATCATTTGCTTTTACACCATAGCTCCATTTTCCAAAAATATATATGTATGTACATATATATATTTCAGATTTACAGGGAATATTTTTGTGAACAAGAAAGTACTATCCATAGAAGCCCGCAGGGTCTTCCTTCTCAGGAGACCTCAATGATTTCCATGCTGCCCGAAAAGCTGGACTGGCTGCCCACTTTGCCCAGTTCTTCCCGCGACCTGTTCTCCGACATGATGCTCTCGCCGAATTCCATCTGGCAGCTTCTGCGCTTCAGCTGCTTTTCGAACGGGCTCTCCTCGTGCCAGCTCCGCCGGGAGTCGGCCCTGTCGCTGGGCTTCTGCCGCCGGCGCACGGAGTAGAGCGGGTCGCCGCAGGTGGGCAGCTGGCTGCAGCTGTAGGCCGAGTAGCCGCCGCCGCCCCCGTAGACGGCTGAGGCCGAGCAGAAGCGAGGGGGCTCCGGGCCGAAATACCAGCTGCCGGTCAGGGAAGGGGCAGAGGTGTGGGGAGCCAAGATGTCCGAGTGCCAGCCCTTGAGGCCCAGGCCGGCGGCGGACTTGGCGAGGTGCTGCTGGCTGGCGGACAGGCCGAAGAGGAAGCTGGCGGGGCGGTTGTCCTCCATGCTCCCGCTCCGCTGCAGCGGGGAGAAGAGGGGCCGCGGGGCGGCGCCCCCGGCGCTGGTTCTTCCCGTGTGCAGCCGCTTCCCCGGGCCCTCAGGGGGCCTGGCCGGCTGAGGCTTCTCGGGGAGTCTGGCTTCCTCCTTGTCCGGGCTGCTCTCGGGGGTCTGCTCCGACACTTCCTCCACCGGAGAGAACTGGCAGAGCTTGGTGGCCCCCTCCAGACTCGCGGAAGGCTTGTAGTATTCCAGAGCCTCTTCTGAGGACGGGAAACCGTGCAAGGACGCCGCCACACTGGCCGAGTACGAAAGGGATTTGATGTCCAGAGAGAAGGAGCGCTTGAGCTTACTGCTGTCCTCTCGCTTGCCTGACGGCAGGTGGAGGCTGCCGAGCGCCTGCACCAGGGGGCCGTCCTCCAGCAGCGAGGGCTGCAGGCCGGGTGCTCCGGCGGGATGTGCGGGCCGCTGCCCCGCCGCCTCGGAGGGAGCGCAGTTAGCACAGGGTGGGCTGAGGCCCAGCTCGTGCTTCTGTGCACCCTCGGAGCCCGCAGGGACGGCTTCATGGGGCTTCTCCAGGTGCAGCAGCTTGAGTTTGCTCTTCGGCCCTGATGCACCCATCTGGTTCTTGATCTTCTTCTCATAGTCTAGGAGCTGGCCCAGAAAATTGAAGTTTGGAGATATAGTAGGTCTTTTTTCTTTCACAAATCTGTGAAGAGAGCAAAGGCACAAAAATCGTAAATTTTGCAGCTGTACTTTATCTTTAAAATAGCTAGAAAATAGAATATTAAGTAAAAGGGAATTATTAGAACCTCCGAGATACCTATGGGAAGATGACTAGTATGAAAGTTCAGGGAGACATACATGTCCCTGGAGCATGCTAGAAAGACAGGGGCCAGGCTCCCAAAGCTCTAGTTTCAGCCTTCTTGTGCTCGCTTCGGCAGCACATATACTAGTTTCAGCCTTCTTATTTTCAAGGACCCACAGTTTCCAATGCAACCGACAAGCAAAGATTCTGTCCTAACCACCCCTGCCCCAACCCCAGCGCCGGTGCCGCTGTCACAAGTACAGACTGAGAGCCACTCTCCAGCTTTCCCTGTATCGTGCCTTCTCAAAGTCCCCACAGTCACTTCCTCAGGACATTGCATGTTTTAATTAATGATAAGAAAAGTGGTTATCAGGTGACCAGAGCATCAAAGCACACACTCAAATTCCTTCTGTCTCCACCATGACGGAGTCATCAGCTCTCAGGTGGCTTTGTGTGCTAAGCACTGGGCTACTGCATTAGACAGAGTATTATCTCATTCAGTCCCCAAAACTACCCATGTCAGGGGGGTATTTTACCCCATCATATAGGGACACAAAGTCCCTAAGTGACTTGCCCAGAATCACACAGCTGGGATTCAAAACCAGGCCTAATGTCTGGGTCCATTTTTATAACTACTGTGTTAAAAAGAATCATCAAGGGGCACCTGGGTGGCTCAGTGGGTTAAAGCCTCTGCCTTTGGCTCAGGTCATGATCCCAGGGTCCTGGGATCGAGCCCCGCATCGGGCTCTCTGCTCAGCAGGGAGCCTTGCTTTCCTCTCTCTCTCTCTCTGCCTAATTGTGATCTCTGTCTGTCAAATAAATAAATAAAATCTTAAAAAAAGAATCATCAAGGGGTAAAAACTAGTAATAAATAGCTTTTATGTTTAATTGTGGAAACAGACTATTAGACGAATTCATTGACTACTGACCTTCACAGACACCCTGCCAAAGAAGCAGGAGTGAAACCACAGTGAGGATTTGTACTTGAACACAGATAGAGGAAAATCACAAACTCTTTGGAAATCAAGTAACCTAAAGCAAACTGAGGTCAGAAACAACTGGCCCCACCGTAACAAATATAAACGTAGGGTCCTCGTAATAAGACCTGGTAACGTGACAGAAGAGTGCCTTTCCTTCTGCTTCTGAAATGGTGCCAGAAGCCCTGTGGGGAGAAGAGCCTGAATGGGGGACGAGGGAACTGATGGAGACCAAGGTAGGACCCTTCTCCTCCAGGCTCACTCCTCGAATGAGAAGCTGCTTGGGCAGCCCATTTCTTTCCAGATCTTCCAATGTGAGAAAAAAGTCCAATTGTTACAACAGGCCTGCTTCCTGCACCCGTATGTACTGGCTCTCTATCACATGGGAACTCCCCACCTCTATCCGCTAAGTGCACAGGGGCCCCCGATTCACCCCCAGGGCACAAACCCTGGTCCTGTGCGCGCTTGCCATTTGCCTGCCCTCCACTTGGCCCAAGGGTGGAGAGAGAGATCCAGTCAAAATGCAGACTCTGGGCAACTCTAGAATGTAGGACATTGGACTCAGTAAACGTATTTTGACAATTACTTGCTCTTGGGCTTTTTCCTCACAGTGATGGAGGCACAAAGCTTGAAGCAGGAGGAGGAATTCTGTAACGGGTAATCTGCTGGAGCTTTTTTTCCTCAGATATACTTCCCCAGTTAGGAAAAGATATAAACTCACTTAACAGGATGGTGTTCTGTTTAGATTTATTGTTCCTGAAAATTAGAAAGTAGCTGAAGATGAACCCAACACGAGTTTGGGTGGAATTCATGCTAACTTATACAAGTGCATTCTTCTCTGGTCTTTGAAAAACCATTTAAAAATCCAGTCACCTGTATGGCATGTAATTAAAATAGTCCTGATTTGCTTTAATTTGGTTACATGCCCTCCTCTCCCTTCACACTTCAGGTCACAAGACGCGTTCTCGTCCTCACCTGTAAGCTTCATCTAAGGACATGTCCATCCTCTTCATGATGTAGGCGATGGCGATGGTGGCCGAGCGGGAGATGCCGGCTAAGCAGTGTACCAGGACGCGCCCATTGGAGGCCTTGGCTTTCTCTGCAGGAGTCAAATTTAAAAAAAGGGTCACGAAGAACAACGATGGTCAACAGTGAGATCTTGCTGCCAGTTACTTCCTTTCATCCAATAACTCCGAGTAAATCCCATCTACTTACATATTGTTCCTTTCAATAGTTTCTTAGGAAGATAAAAGGAAGATCACTTCACCATTTACATACAGGACAGCAAAGGGCCAGATGTGTTAGTAAGCACTGAGTCCCCTAACTCAAGCTCGCCTCTTACTCAGTACCTTTCCCAATGGGTTTTTTACATTATTTTTATTTTAATAACTTTCCCTGGCTATACATCCTACATTATGATGACATGATTCTACTTCTTTAGTGTGGAAAATTTCAGAATGCAGAGAAGCGTAAAGAAAATAACTTTACCCATGTTGTCTGACACTCCAACTTCTTTCTAGTTAGGTAAGAGACACTACACTTTTTTACAGTTTTGAGACAGGATTTTCAGTTTTGAGATATAACTGACATATAACATTGTATTTCAGTATAATGTTTTGCTACATATAAGAGGTATGAAAATTTTAAAAATATTTTCTCATTTCAAACATATGTGACATACATTACTAATTTTAAAAATCAGGAGGGTGGGGAGGGAGAGGACTATCACCATACCGCATCAGAATGCAAAAAGATGCCAGGTCAGGGTACTTTTAAAATCCTGACTCATAGAACCTATCTTCCTATAGTTTAGACTTTTCTGTATGTCATAAAGTGGCTCAACTTTATTTGCTGAATTTAAGAAGAAAACCATGTGTGTGCTACGAATCAGGTTTTCCCTTTAACGAGGACCAAGGGAACCCGAACCTTTCCTGGATATCCAGGAGTTCCTGACTACATCATGTCTGTTCCCTACAACAGGGGAGGTGGGACTTTTGGACACTTAGAACCAAGAACATTCAGCCCGACGGTGCTGCCTTCTCTCCCTGTTGAGGGGCTTCAGAAGCTTCCTGGGGGAGTAAGTGAAGTTGCCCAGGCTGCCTGGAACCTGCTAACATGTCAGCCAGCACTAGGACTGCCTCACTCCGGAACAATGACATGCGCGCTTACCTATGAGCCGCAGCCGTGGAGCTCGATTCTCCCCTTTTCGCTCTTGTGTTAGCTGACACCATCAAAAGTTACCAAACCTTATGTCAAAATTCTTGTAACTCACAGATCTCCTGGGACTCGGCTCTGGCAGCTAAATAGTAATATAAGGCCTCTCCAGTCTCCCCACTTCTGTTATAGACATTACAGACTCCTAATGTATATGATTATTCATGATGTACAAAACACATAGGACTTTTGGATAGTATATGAATAATCAGCTTTTCTCTAGATAGTGAAATCGAACATAATGAAACAGTAACAAATGAATATAAATTCTTGAGACAAGGAAATATGTACAAAAAACAGGATAATAAATAAACCCATGTACATCAAGTCCCATGCCTTCCTGGGCCTCTACTGTTCTCTCCCTTGTCTCAACTACACAGTCCTCAGCCTGTACTAATCTTAGTAGTTCCACTTTTGCCTAGGCTGCTAAGAAGCTCAAAGCTGAGTCTTTCACTCAATTTCAATAGGGAACTGTAATTCAGATTTTATTGTACTTTTCTAGCTCCATATTACTTGGTTCTTGCCCTTTGATCCTATTTTAATGTATAGTGTGTGTAATGTGTGTGTTTTTTTATCCTAATCTCATACTGTAAGCTGCTTTAAACTCTTATTGGAAGTAGGCTGGATTTTAATTTTTTTAATTTTATTTATTTAGCTAGTTACAAAGTGTGTGTGCACTCAAGTGGGGAGGTAGGGAGGTGGAGAGCTGGAGGGGAGGTCAGGGGTGGGGGAGGGAGAGAGACAGAATCTTAAGCAGGCTCCATGCTCAGCGTGGAGCCTGACATGGGGCTCGATCTCATGACCCTGAGATCATGACCTGAGCCGAAATCAAGAGTCAGATGCTTAACAACTGAGCCACCTAAGCGCTCCTCAAAAATTTTTTTAAATGTTGACAATATTCTCTCAATTATTTAAAACAGTTATCTCAAAACAAGACTATAAGGCCCTAGAAGGTTCTTGCTTCTAATTACCTCAGAGGGCTTCACACTGGGGATATATTATGCACCCAGTAAATACTGGCTAGCTGACTCATACATACCTTAAAAAGCAATCTTTATAGAAAATGTGAAAAAAGTTGGAAGGAAATAAAATGATAACAGATGTGTTAGGATGTTGAGGTTATAGGTTTCCTTTTCTCTGTTTTTCAAATATTCTGCATTGTACTTTGCTTTTACAATCACGACACTTCTGAGGATGTATTTTAGAAATCTAACTGAGGGGTACCTATGTGGCTCAGTCAGGTAAGCATCTGACTCTTGATTTCAGCTCAGGTCGTCATCTCAGGGTCATGGGATCAAGCCCCATGGGCTCAGTGGGGAGTCTGTTTGGGATTCTCTCTCTCTCCCTTTGCCCCACCCCTCCCCACCCTGTGCATGCACATGCTCTAATAAATACATAAATCTTAAAAAAAAATTCTAAATGAAAATATTCCACTGGATTGGGGTTCGGCTCTTGACAGAAAAGAGTCCTAAAGGGAGTGTTAAAGCAAAGGAAGTCACACACACAGGGAGCTAACAGAGAGAAGGGAAAGGTGTGTTGGGCGGCCGTGCAGGAGGACCCAATAGGCCGCTCAGCCAACAGTCCATCAGGGCCGCTGCACATGCGCCATGGGGCGGGGTGGGCGGAGCAGGGGGCTGCTAGAAAGAAGGTTTCAAAGGTGGGGAGTAGGGGCCGGAGGGCCGGGAATGTCAGGCCAAGGACTGAAGGTTGCTGAACAGGGGGCAGCAAAAGCATGGATGGTGACAACTGGAAAGAAGAAAAGCAGTTTGTCGCTACAGCAGCTCAGGAATAAAAATCGAGGTCAAAAAAGGGCAGAGAGAATAACAAATGGGTAAAGGGGAGCCAGTGAAGATGAGACTTATAAAGGCTAAAAATAAAGAAGCAATCATTGCGCTTACAGAGGACAGCTCTAAGAAAAAAAACTGAAAGAACTTCTCAGAGGATCATTTATAAAACTGCTGTTTAGTAAAACCAGTTATGAGGACAGGATATTCTCCGTCTGTTACTTACTTTAATCGTCACAACTCCCCTCTAAGTACATACACTACCTTCCATTTCCAGATCAGCAAGCTGAGAAGCTTACACCAATCACTTAACTAGTAACCAAGGAAGGCAGGATCCAAATACAATTTGGCTCCAAAGTACATGCTCTGAGTCACCTCCCTGTAGGGCCCACATGCAAACTCAGGACGCGGGGCGCCGAGGGCAGGGTAAGGAGGAAGAGCGCCGGAGGAGCAGCCAGCTGGGACCGGGCACCTCGAAAATGTCCCACAGTCCCAGGCAACCCCAGCTCACTGCTGCCATGGGAACTAAAAATAAAGACAAAACGCCATGAACACTTGAGTTGAAATTTATCTCAATAATAAACAGACAAAACCCCCACAAGCCTGTAAGTCACTCAGCCCTGGAAAGGGGGCAGTTTTCCCACTGTGCACCTGCCAGAACTGACCACGGCAGAGAGCACGGTGGAGGCCAGCAACCGCGGTGACCACGCGCCGGACTCCAAAGGGTTCACACTGAATTACCGGGCTGGGGGCATGGGGAGCAATGGCCCTAGTAAAGAGGGCCGAGCAAGTGAAATACTGGGAAGTATAAATATTTTCGGATATTTCTAATAAATTAGAATACGTATTTGGGTGTGCTTAACCAAGCTGGAACATGGTAAATTCCTTCTGTCTGAACTAAGTGGCAGGACGACCCCAAGGTCTACCAGGAAAGAAGCAAGCAAGCTGGGGCAAAGTTACTCATCTTCTCTTTTCTGCTAACCCTCCCAAAGCGCGAACACTGAGATGAGGTCTCTTCTAAATAGGCCCTGAAACTGCACTTTTAGCTGAGATTAGAGCCAAATGTCTCTGGATTGACATGACAATCAATAGGAACATTAACTTTAAGTGTTACCTTCTAAATAAGCAAAAACAAGGATATATGAATACATCCTAGAAATACAGCGATGGGGCTCATTCATTTGGGAGTTTTATTTGTGAATATTATAAAGTGAATTATCTAAGCCATTTATCTTCTGATGTTTCAAAGACTGCATCCTAGTTAAAGATGAAAACGTGGCAATCTGGAATCTTGAAGGGGAAAAAAAAAAAAGGAGAACTGTTTTGAAATTACTCAAAGTTCCAAAAGCATTATCTAGAAATTCCTCTCTCAGATGAAAGGTATAGTTGAGGGGCTTAATGTACATAATTTCAGATTTTAAAGGGAACCAGTTCTTTTCTTAATTACAGTAACAAATTCAGAGTATTTAATTCGGAGTGCTCAAGCTTATGTGACTAGAGGAAGAAAACATCATGAACTTCTCACATGGAACATCAGGAGCAAAGGGGCTCCTCCTGCTTGTCGAGAGCAAACAGTGAATCTCCCCTGTTGAGCCACTCGTCACTAAAACTGCATTTCAAATACACATCACCAGTTTCCCAGACCAGACCTGATCGTGAGGCACCAAAATGTCACCAAGCACCAGGACTGACAGGCCCGCAAGCAGAACACAGCACAGGATGCGATCAGGGAGTTTTTTTAGATCCCCTACTACTTGAAATTATTGGCACTTGGACTGAGGCTTACAAGTCTCGTGAAATAAAGATGGGATTTGTTTTCACGGGATTTGACTTTTCTCTGGGGAGAACATAGCAGCGAGGTGAAACCAGTTTAAGGAATGCCACCAAAGCTTCCAAGAGTCATTTATGGGATCTGAAAAAATGGCTGAAGTTTAATCCCAGAAGTTTAACTGATTTTCAAACACCTGCCAACATAATCACAGATCTCATCAGAATTAACTGATTTTCAAACACTTGCCAACATAATCACAGATCTCATCAGGATTAACCTCGTGGTGTTCAGGAAGCCAGAATATCAAAAGGCAGTCCCTCAGCAACAGCATGGCACACATGTCACCTTGGCCACTGAGTAAGATAAGCAGCAGCATGTGTTGTTCCTAGACTTACAGAATCTCTGAAATAGGCTCCTTTCCTCTAAAGACAAAAAAGGGAAGGAAGGGGTATACCTGTATATGAGACTATACATAACCCAGAGGACTTATAATACTAGTGGAGCTACTTACCAATGAAATCTACTGATTTGTCCAACCACGGCAAAATTTTCTCACAAAAGCTATCATTCACAGGCACTCGCAGGAAATGAGACTCAGGGATAAAGTCGGGCTTAGGACAGGTATTGCTGGCATTTAACACGTAACTAATCCCATTCTGTTGCATCAGCTCCTGTGGAGGGAGAGAGCAATTAAAGTGATCAACACACCCGCGACAATCATTTTGGAAGAGTGAACTTTAATGATAGGAATTACTGGTTTCCTCGAAATCAGCATTAATTCAATCAGTGAAATCCAAAAACTTAGCACAGTGACATTTAGCGACTTTAGTTTAAAGCAGAATTGTTTTTAAGGGCAAAGAAAGGCTGTTTAAAATAGCATGTTTAAGGGGATGCCTGGCTGGCTTAGAGATTGAGTGTCTGACACTTGGTTTCAGCTGAAGTCATGATCTTGTGGGTCATGAGATCGAGCCCGGTGTTGGGGTCCACGATCATCAGGGAGTCTGCTTGAGATTCTCTCCCGCTGCCTGTCCCCCAATTCTCTTGCGTGCACATGCACTCCATCTCTCTCTCTCTCAAATAAGTAAATCTTTAAAACAATATGCTTGAAGATCACACATCATTAATATAATCAACTCTTTTATCTTCATTACTGAGAAAGAAGTGGAAGAATACAAAATAAAACCAGGACAGTTTACTATGACTTTACAGAGTATAGGTATACACAAGAACATTTTCTTCCCAAATGGAACATGCTGGTTGTTCTGAAAGATAAAGTCCTAGGCAGTCTTGTCGCTCTGAATATTCTCTTTAAAGACTGACTCTATTGCCATTGCTTTAATTATCAGCTCTACATGTTGACGACTTTTAAACATACATTCTCTTTAATTTCCAACCCGTCTTTCCAACTACCTCCTGGGTATCTCTGTTTGCATGTTCCTCAGGCCCTTCAAACTCAAAATGTCAGAAACTCAACACATTATCTCTCTGGGCCCCAAAGTCCCATTTCCTCTCTGTCACCAGAAGTTGGTTTATGGTAATACCATCTACCCAGACACCTGAGCTAGAAAATATGATCAAGTCATCTGTTTTCCTTCACGACCCCCATCCAGATGGTTGCCAGATCCTTTTGGTATCCACCTCCCATTTGTCCTCTCCTCTCTGTTCCCTGCTGCTTCTTGGCCAGCAGGCAGTCCCAACAACAAATGAGCCACCAGGGAGCTCTTGGAAGTTTGTGGTGTTTCATCTCTAAGCCATGAGCAAAAACCAGAGTAATCTTTCTTATAATCAAACATGGGCTAAGTGCTTTGCCCACACTTCAATGTCACCATGTCACTGCCTGCTCCTGTCCAATCCCCCAACGTCACATGTGCACCCACCTTTCCATGCTGCCGTTCACGCCACTCCTGTGCTTTGGAGGCCCTGCTCCTCTTCCTGGTCACTCTCATCCACTTTTCTGACTTTGATGAAGTTAACCTTACTGTGCATTCCTTCCACTGACGCATAACTCACCATTGCACTCTCTGCCCTTCCGAAGCACTTTGTTCAGAGTCCACTGCTGTTCTGAGCAGCTAATGCTGGCCTCTCCTAGCAAGGAGTAAGGTAGTGAGATCTGGGACTGACTCGCACTTATTTTCCTACCTTCAGCAACCAGATACACAGTGGCACTCCATACATGTTTGCTCAACCAACACCCTGTCCACTATTTCCCAGGCAAGTCCCCACGACCCCACTTCCTATAGTTCAAAATGTTCTATGCCTGAAATAATTTTCTTTTAAGCAACTCTGGTCATTTCTTGGAATGGTACCTCCTCTACAAATGTTTTCCAACTACCTGAAAGACAGTTGGTCATTTTCTTCCTATTTTCTCTCCTGAAATATGCCAATTCCCTAAACCTCTTCATTTACCACATTAGGCACAATAAGTATATTTACACAAAGGTAGACTCAATAAATTCAAGCCATGTATGTAACCCTCTCTCAACTGTGAGACGATAATGTCAAGAAACAGTTTTGGGAACCAGGTGAGTTTCCGGGAGTGACCGACTGACCCTGCTTTCATGTGCTTCTGGTAGGTTCACAGTCAGGTTGTGAAGATCTTAATGGTGTTTACTACAACTTTTCAACTTTTGTACATGTAGCAAAGGTCACATTTGTTTTTCCATGCTGAGATTACTGCCACTTGATCAACCGCAGTATCTCCCATGTAAAATGGCAATGGGTCCCTCTGGAGTTAAGGAACCTTTCAAGCCTTTCTTGCCAATGGTCCTTAAATGAAACATTTTATAGGTCCTTCTCCTATCCACCAACAGGACTACAGACTTATTAAAAGTGAAAGGAGATAGTAACGTCACTTTAAACCCAATTCAGTAATGAAGACCTAGAAGTTTCAGAAGATAACAGGTAGTTCTCCCTATGGACAAAACATGTTACAAATCTATAGTGACTGTCAAATTTGATTTCCCCCATAGAAAGAATGTAACAATGTATGCTTTTGACAAGTAGCTTCATAACCTTCAGTTTATAGAAATGGCCACTGAACCTAAATTCAATCAAAAAATATTTGTTGAGCACCTTTGCTAGAGGCTTATTAATAATATATTATGGTACATAATACATATTAATAAAATATCTACCAGAATAATATTTAACAGTTAATGAATCCCTACTATTTCCAAGTACTGTGCTGAACATTTAAATAGACAATCTCTTGAGGATGTGGAGAAGGGGGAGCCCTCGACACTGCTGGTGAGAATGCTAACTGGGGCAGCCATTCTGGAAAACAGTATGGAGTCTCCTCACAAAGTTAAAACTAGAACTATGATCCAGTAATGGCATTACTGGGTATTTACCCAAATAATACAAGAACACTAATTCAAAGGCATACATGCATCCTATGTTATAGCAGCATTATTTACAATAGCCAAATAATGGAAGTAGCCCAAGTGTCCATGGATAGATGAAAGGATAAAGAAGATCACACACACACACACACACACACACACACACACACACACACAAATACTATTTGGCCATAAAAAAGAATGAAATCTTGCCATTTGCAATGACATGGATGGAGCTAGCTTAGCACATAACGCTAAATGATCTAAGTCAGAGAAAGGTAAATGCCATATGATTTCAACTTCTATGTGGAATCTACAAAACAAACAAGGGAAGAAAAAGAGACAAAGCAAGAAACAAACTCTTAACTCCAGAGCACACCCTGTGGTTACCAGAGGGGAGTGAGTGGGGGATGAGGAAGTAGGTGATGGGGATAAAGGAGTGCACTGGTCTCGATGAGCCCGGTGACAGACAAAGGGAAGTGCTGAGTCACTACAGCACACAGCTGGAAGTAACAGAATGCTGCATGTTAAGGACGCTGGAATTAAAAACTTAACAAATACACAGATGGTCTCACTTCATTCTCACAACCACTTCTGCCGTGGGTACTATTATTATCCTCACTTTAAAAATGGGGAAACTGAGGTTTGGAAAGGCTACATGTTTGCCAAGTCACACAGATAGCGAGTGATCTAGAGTCAAGATTCATATCCAAGTACACATCTGTCTCCAGAATCCGTCCTGAGTCGCCATGCTCCCATGCAAGTTGGATGGAGCAACAAGGTAACTAGCCTACATACACACGTTCTTTCTAACTAAATGAAGCAATATAAAGTTTAACTTCATTCTTTATGCTCTTTTCAACTATCACTAATAAATTAGAAAGTTAAAGGGCACCACTCTGGCTGTAAACTTCTACAGCTGCGCAGTGAGGATGAGCTGCGGTGTGCCCAGCAGCTCACAGCTGCCACACCCCCAGTGCAGGAACCCCTTGACTCTAGGGGTTCATGAAAAGGACACCCTTAGATAATCCAAGCTCACAAAGCTATTGTAATTCAAAACAGTATTTTTCAGGGGCGCCTGGGTGGCTCAGTGGGTTAAAGCCTCTGCCTTCAGCTCAGGTCATGATCCCGGGGTTCTGGGATCGCATCGGGCTCTCTGCTCGGCAGGGAGCCTGCTTCCTCCTCTCTCTCTCTGCCTGCCTCTCTGCTTACTTGTAATCTCTCTCTCTGTCAAATAAAATCTTTAAAAAAAAAAAAGTATTTTTCACTTATAAAACAATATACCATAATAGATACATTTAAGTAATGTTTTTTTTTTTTTAAAGGTTTTGGTGGGGGGCAGTAATGTCTATACCCAATGTGGGGCTTGAACTCATGACCCTGAGATCAAGAGTCCCATGCTCTTCTGAGCCTGTCCGGTGCCCCAGCAGTTTTACTTTAAACAACTGGCAAAAGAGGGAAAGGGGAATCAGACATTAATGTATTAAAACTCAGTGATGTTAAAATAAACACGAAATGAGAAAAAAGGAAATGATCTCAATGATAAATATAACTTGATTTATAAACATTTTATTGCAAAAAAATCGACTTAAATCAATTATCAGTTATAAAATAGGACTTGATAAATTAAACATGGCCAATTTTAAAATCAAAGAGGCAAACAAAAAAAAATCCTAAAATGTTATCATGTAAAATTTAAATATGATTTGGCTGCTAAATTAAATACAATACATAATCTGGATTGGCAGGTATACATCAGTGAAAAAGTTAAAAGAAGAAATCATTAAAAATGATACATTACATTTGAAACATTTCATTTTCATTTAAAACAAATAAATACATGAATTCACTAATTTCTGGTGCAGAACCACGTTTTTGTTTGTTTGCTTGTTTTTTGGTAGGAGTTGGCTGATTGGCGTTCTTAAGCAAATCACAACCAAATGCATCTACTACTTTAGAGTTTCCATTTCTTTGAAGAAGAGCAAAAACTTATAGAACAACATCAGTACAGAATCCTGGAGTATGACCCCTGGGTATTTTACAGTTGCCTTCTGCCCTAGTTTAGACAGAAAAAATATAAAGCAAATCTGTTTTTCCTGAATCTTCCCAAAACATTTACCTTAGGTCATAGAAAAACATCTCTCTTCCTTCCCTCATTCATATTTCATGAGTGTATGTAATATTTTAATTACTGTGCACAATGATAATAACAAGGCCACTGGCCTACAGGTCCGAGAACACACACAGTGCCTCCCAGTGAGCGCGTGGTTCCAGGGGGAGAAGCAGCTGCTCCTAGGTCAAGCGCCTTCTGCCCTCCACAGGGTGGCACCAGCTGGGGCTCTCGGCTGCGATGGCGCTGGATCTCTGAGGCCCTGAGTTTCAGGCAGCTATACACACTAGTAACCTGCTCTCTTGATTATTTTTACAAATGTACATACACGTGGCTGAGAGGGCATCTTAGTCAATGTCAGTGGAACCGGGATGGAACTATAATTATGAAGAATGGGCTGTTTTACAGAATAATAATCGCTTTTATTACAGATGAATGTCAATGACTTCTTACTGTGTTATAAAGAGGTATTTATGAAATTCATTCCATTTTTAGTATGTGTATAAAACATACACAACTGAATATTACTCTGTCCCATAATTAAACATCACAGTCTGTAAGCTTCCAGTGGGCACTCGTTATGCTGTTTAATATTTAGCTCAACTTTGTGCTAAGTCGGCCAACATGTGCCTTCTACTGACAAAATGATCTTTCCTGCCCTTGAACAATCCTTCTGATACCTTGGCCTCTCAGTTCTTTGAACTTCTCACCTTGACCACTCACTGAGACCCGGTCTGGTCTTGGTCATTACCAACAACCAGCACCCAGCCCGAATCTCGACCTCACACACCCCACTCTTGGACTCTTCCTCCTGTCCTTCCGGCTTGCTGTCTCTTATACCACTACTCTCGGAATCCTTCAATTCCCCAGGATCCACACGCTGCTGATCCCACCTCCTTTTCTTTCTGTCCTTTATCCTCATGATGTCTGCCTTCATGCCTTGCTCGAGTGAAATTCTGTGGTCAGTCATTATAAACCACTTCCCTGCTTCCACCCTCTTTTGTCCCACTAGGCTTCTTCACAGTCACTTGGTGATTGTGCAGCCCTGGGTAAATCTCATTCCCCACCTGGTCTGCATCTGCACCCACGCAGCTGAATGCGGCCAGGGAGAAACGCTCAACAAGGCTGCTCAGTCTCACTTCTGACTCATGCTCCTCAGTAGTCATTTTATTTCCCTAGTCCCTCCACTTTCCCTCTCTCCTAGACACCATCCCACCCACTTCCCTTTTTCTTCAAAAGAAAATCCTCATTCTCAGCTGATAGACGATCTTGTTTCCTATGACACTGAAAAAGGTGAAACAATCAGAAGCAAATTTGTATAAATTTCCACGAACCAAATTTACCTTTTTGGCAGCACACACACCTGTATGCTCGGCCTTCCCTCCTACGGCATGGATGAACTCAGTGTGGCAGGAATAATTAAAAGTATATGGGATGTGGCCCAGAAAAACCAGAGCACCACCTAGCACACTACCATTCATGACGTGCATGATCTTGGGTAGGTCACCTAACCTCGCTCAGCTTTGGTTTCCTCACCTGTAAGATAGGGTTAATGATGTCTATTTTGTAAAGCTATCTGAGGACAAAATAACAGGCACATAATGTAAGAGTCTCATTAAATGTTAGTTCCCTTACTTTATCTTATTTTATAAACAGCTTGTGAGAATGTAAATTGGCACAGATACTATGAAAAATGGTATGGAGGTTCCTGAAAATATCAGAAATAAAACTACCATAGGATCCAACAATTCCACTTCTGAGTGGGTATCTGCAGAAACTGAAAACACTAACTTGATGAGATCTCTGCGCGCCCATGTTCACTGCATCATTATTCACAACAGTCAAGACATGGAAGCAACCTAAGTGGCCCGTCGACCGATGAACCTATAAAGATGTGGTATATACGTGCACAATGCAGTGTTCCTCAGCCATTAAAAAAGAATGAGATCTTGCCTTTGGCAACAACATGGATGAACTTGAGGACATTATCCTCAGTGAAATAAGTCAGAGAAAGACAAACACTGTCTGATAGCACATGTGGAGTCAAAAGGAATCTAATCTACTCAAAGATACAGAGAACATATATGAGGGTGGGGTGAAGGTGGTCAGAAGGGACAGACTTCCAATAATAAATACCTATAGTATAGCGGATGTAGTTCATAATTGTCTACTGTATATCTGAAAGATGCTAAGAGAGTAGATCTTAAAAATTCTCATCACAAGGGGCGCCTGGGAGGCACAGTGGGTTAAAGCCTCTGCCTTCGGCTCAGGTCATCATCCCAGGATACTGGGATGGAGCCCCACATGGGGCTTCCTGCTCAGCAGTGAGCCTGCTTCCCCCTCTCACTCTCTGCCTGCCTCTCTGCCTACTTGTGATCTCTGTCAAATAAATAAATAAAATCTTAAAAAAATTCTCATCACAAGAAAAAAGTGTAACTGTGTGGTGACAGACGTTAACTAGACTTACTGTGGTTTTACAGTATATGAAAATAGCAAATCATGTATACTTGAAACCTTATATATGTCAATTACATCTCAATAAAAAATAGCTTCTATATCATACAGTATATGAATTATGTCTCAAAAAGTTGCCCCCCTCCAAACAAGTCATGTACATTTTTCACTAATTCAAACGGTCTTCTTCTCATTGGCCTTAAGTAGGACAGTTACACTGAATACAGCAGGCTGGATATAAAAAGGGTTCATCTGTCCCTTGAGACTGTCCCTTGAGAATTTAAAAATTGGATTCTGGCTTCAATATACAATTAAGAAAACTTCCAGAAATGGCATTTTCTAGTAAAAAAAAAAACAATCTTTATTTTATTATTTTATTATTAATTACGATTTCCATTCACAATTCTTTCCCTTTAAAACTTTCTGTCTCCTAAACCATGAAATAAACTTTGTCCTGTAGTTGGACTGGTTTCTAAGTAGGGTTCTATGATCTGTTGATGCAGACTGTGGAGTAGTATATGGGACACAGACCAACATATACCAATATACATATTGATATAAAGAGAGATAGATAAAACTGCTCTATTTGATCAAGTTTCCCATGCTCAGCTAGACTGAGGAGAGATGGCACATTAAATCACCACAGGCATCACAGTTCTAGATAATGGAACTGTAATTTTTCTTTCTGAAGTCAATTCAGTAAGTAATTTTGCATTTGCCACTCCTTTTGCCTTCAAAACTGACCTTAAGTCCTATCTCCTCCATCACCTTCCTCAACCAACCACACCCACTGTAGCTAGCAGCTTGTACGCTGGGCCTCTTGCTGAGAGTAACCAGGGTCCTTACAGACCAGGAACTGTCCTTGGTGCTTGGCACGCGTCACTTCATTGGAACCTGACATGAACGCTAGAAGGCAGGATCATGGCAGTTCGTAGGTGAGGAAGCCCAGATTCAGCAGCTCAGCTAACCTGATCTGGCTGGTGAGGCGGAGCCCCGGACGCTGGACTGGCCAGCTCCGAGGCCGGCTCTCCACCGTGAGGCCATGCTGCCCTGCCAGTGGGTCTACAGTCAGTCATCCCGTCTTGTGCATCACTGTGGAATGAATAGGTCTTGTCTAACCAAATTGCACAATGTGTGGTGTATTTTTACTGATAACTTCGATCTGTTGTCTTCCTAGGCCATATATATGGAAAGGCAGTCTTCTGTGTCTAGGCTAACTCTGGTAAGAAAACAACAGAGAAAGAGCAGCCATCCCAGTGCCTGCGGAAGACCAGCAACTCTGCATGTTAAACGAGGGAATGAACAAGCAGCACACTGACAGCACAGTTTCCCGGGGCGGGGGTGGGGGGGCAGCAGAACCTCAGGGAAGCCTCAGGAAAGTTTAAATCACAGAGCTGAGCAGGAAGATCAGTTCAAGCTATCCTGAAATAGAGGCACATCTGGTCCCAAATTCATCTGCTGAGCGATGCTGCATAATTCATCTAATATTTCTGTAATATTGGCTTCCTCATTTATCAAAGAAAGACTCACTACATGATCGCTGAAATCCCATTAAGCACTTTGATTCTTCTCAACAATGAATCCATAGGCCAATATGAGTTTCTACTCACCACTTTCAAAGCATGCTGACCTCTTACCATCCTCTAGTCTACACATCTGTTTTCAAGAAGTTTCCTGACAGTCTTCCACAGAAACTCCTTGCCCAGGTTGTTTTCCCCATGAACTTCCATAAGTCCACTCCTCCCCCTATGACCACCTTCTCCCAATGCATCTGTGGACGTATCCTGTTCAGTATTCACTGAGAAGCCAATTAAAGGAGGGAAAAAAGCACCCTTTTCCCCATCCTTGACTCCAGGGTCCAGTTTAACTGCTCTCACCTTGCAGGCGCTCACAGAGTTATTATATGATACAGTTGTTAAACCTGGAAACAGCACATAGCAAAAATGGGCCATTTAATGTAATGTCAAAAGCAACAGAAATTATCTATAATGCAATTATTTGTAAAATAACCTGCTGACTGGTTACTTTTTTTTTTTTTTTTTTTAAACTGGGGGGTAATTCTGAGCAAGATTCTTAACTAGGAATTTTATTTCATTTTCTGAATTGAGGATTAACTAAAGCATCTTCAGCTTTGCCCCAGGGATGCATGTGACTCTAGGAAATTAATTTTGCTTCTGTGACACAGTCTATCTCTAAAAGAGAATTAATATTAATCATATGTTCAAAGGAACTGTGACCCCACCAGAAAAGGCTCAATACAAGTACAAACTATCAAATTTCAAATATATCCCAATAAAAGACATATTAACAACAGTGTTGAGGCAAAATTTGAGAGAGGCAGGAGTTTTAAAAACAAAAAAGAGAAATGAAAGAATGCCTCATCGCAGCCCGATAGGGTATTTCTGCTTTTCACATGCTAACACAAGCAAGTGCGGAAGTTAGTTTTAGGGTCAACCCAATGCTTTCAGCTACCCAGGGAAAAAATGTTAAGTTATCCCCCTCCTACAGGAAAGTTGTACCTGTAAATCACCAACAGGTCAATTAACATTTTGCTTTTTCTATTATAGGTGGTGTAAAAAGAGGTTTTAGAGAAAAACCACTATTCTTGGCAGCGAGAACACTGGCTCCCAGCACTACTGGTTAAGAGCATATGAGCTATGGAGACAGAGCTCAGTTCTACGACTATTAACATTTGTACCTTCAGATACTCAGTGGTACTAATACAGGTTCCTGTGTTAGGCACACTATGTTCAGCAGTGAGAATCCATGCTCTTTCCTCTTCTTTCTCAATGAAACTGCTCCAGCGAACTTCTGACAGGGGAGCCTGAAATGCATGCCCTTAGCCCTGGCCTCACCATCTTATTCCCAACCCCCATCCCTCCGGCCAGAGGTCCTTCTTCAATCCAAGCCTAAGCCCAGTTCCTTTCTAGTGTGCCTCAGTAAATACATTCCTAAATGTGAAATCTAGGAAGTCAAAGCCTTCCTGAGTATGCCCAATTACTACAACAGAGAAAATGAATACCCTAAGAAAATAAAGCTAAACTTTTGAAAAATCCTGTCCTATTCCAGGACCTTCGAGAAATAAGCCAATACGATAACAGATTAGGCTTCTTGTGGCAATCAGTAACATCAAACAAAACAGCCCTCTAGAACATAACCCAACCAACCAGCCGCTCACAGGGAGCCACACTGAGCACGGGGTACTTCCTTTCTGGAAGCAGCAGGTGCTTCAAATGACAGCGAACAGGCAATCAGTTTCTCCAGCTGCTAACAAACCCTGTAGTGAAAGAGGTTTTCAAAGCACCCACCTTGTTGAGGACATCTCGCTGGCAGCCGAGATAAAGATTGGGAAGAATTCGGGTTGGCCCAATGTTGGCAACAGGTAGGCAAGGCTGAGAAATGCAGGTAGGGACTAGAGCAGATTTTCCTTCACAGAGGCCAGGGAAACAACGGGAGAACTCCGCAAACCCACCTAAGAATAAACATCATAGAATTATGCCATATACAAAGATAAAAATCAGCCGTCAGGGGAACTGCTCAAACAAAACGGTTTAAAACCAGGGGCGCCCAGCTGGCTCACTCAGTTAAACGTCTGCCTTTGGCTCAGGTCGTGATCTGGGTTCATGCCCTGCATTGGGCTCCCTGCTCAGCGGGGAGTCTTCTCCCTCTGCCTCTTCCCCGCCACCCCCACCCTGCTCATGCTCTCTCTCTCTGACAAATGAATAAATAAAATCAAAATCTTTAAAAAAAAAAAAAAAAAAAAAAAAGACAAAAGCAAATCCCACAGATGCAGGTTGGCACCCCTGCACACGCACTCCCGTCCGCAGGTACCAGCCGCTAGGTATGGCACACAGCCCGGCACCGAGCCTTGGCTTCTGGGGCCACAAGAGGGGGTGCGGCCCTGAGGACACTTAGGACTCCTCTCGTCCTCTCCATCTCCAACATTACATATCCTATATTTCCTCCCTGTTCCCCATCCCCCAAAGGAATGCTTTTCTGTGGAACTTAAAGAGAATTTAAAATAAGTAGCAAATAACCAAGCCAAGACAAATATTCACAGGAGCAAAATGAGGATATTAAAAAAAAAAAAAAGTGAACTGAAGCCAGATGTTATTTCTTCAAAATAAAACTGATCAAGTTAAAAATTCTTCCTAGAATTAACTTAAAATCTTCCTACTATACAGGTTGTTTCATTTCAAAGGTATCACAAACATACACACCCCTCTTCTTGCAAATATTCTCCACAGCAAGCCCTTGAAATTCCTGGACAGTGAATCAAAGTTCCCATAATCACCATGGATTCCAGACTCCGCGGTTCATTTTGCTGAGCACTATGAAGAAGTGGTGACAGACCCTAACTGCTTAGGGGACATAAAGGACTCGTGCCAAGATTCCTAGACCCAGGAGAATCCTGTTCTTCCTAGTCCAGTCCTTACAATGATCTGCTCTATGACCTTCATTAAGACACAATCTTGCCGTTTCGTAACGGAGAGCACTCTGTCCAGCCACAAGAGACACATTCACCTCCTCTGGAAAAGAAAAAATGAGCAAGGTCTTCCCTGGGTTCTCCAACCTAAATATTCCTCGCTATCCACATCCAGACCCAGAACCTAAAGATTCTGAGAAATTTTCAGAGAAATCCTCTGCAGCCAAACCCTCACTACTTGCTAAGTTCAAAGTCAGGAAGCAAAGAGATTTGGATCACAGGAAATACTTGTATATTTTTAGTACTATTTAATCAAAAAAATTAACATGTTATTAGGAGTCAAGGAAACCCTCACTTTTACCTCTTCAATCAAGCCTTAAACAAGATACTAAAATCTCTTTTAATATTTATCTCCGGATCCTTGAGTTATAGTCTGCTAGTCTTCAGCCCACTCGCAGAAGCTAATACAAAACGTGCTCTCAAAACCTGCCATGCACAGGGAGCTGGGAGATGTCATCCCTACTGTCCCCGGTGGTCATCTGGACTCCTGTGTCTGTTGTCAATGGCTCCACACTGATGCAAGTGAGGGTGGCCGGAAGTCGGTGACAAGTCTGCCACCTGCAAGATGCTGAAGTCCGCATCCCTAGCCTCCTACCTTTCTCGCCAGCAGTGTGCTTACCGAGGTGCTTAAGATAACCCAATGGCAAGAGCAGGTGGTTCCATTACAGAATCCCCCAACTCCTTCAGGTGGCAGACACGGCCCTGGGGACGTGTCCCTGTACAGGTTCGTGGCTTCACCGCCTGCCATTTCCAAGCATGACCTCCAGCCACACAGAAGCCGCTGTGATTTCACACTCCAGCGCTATTCTCCCATCCAGGAATAACACCGCCACTGCCATGCCCTATGCACGCACACTCGGCAAACCACAGACGAGCCCCACGATCGAGCCCCACGATCGAGCCCCACGATCGAGCCCCACGATCGAGCCCCACGATCGAGCCACGATCGAGCCCCACGATCGAGCCCCACGATCGAGCCTTGCGGCGGAGCTGAGCTCAGATACAGTGGGACCCAGCCTCACCTGGGGGGGGCCTCCTCCACCCTCCATCTGCAGCTAATTATTCAGCTACGTCTTGTTAGGATTCACCAGAGACATAAAGGGAAAAAAGCAGTGCTTCTCAGGGTGCATTTCCTAAAGTGTGCTCCCCAGCACTGGGGTCCTGCAGGGAGCAGACAGACAGAGGGGACACTGGCCCAAACAGTCAGAGAAGTGCCGCACACCCTGTCCCTGGGAGAGTCACAGCACACACTAGCATTATTAAAGGCTCCAAAAGGTATCTCCAAAAAAATGAGTTTAATTTAACTCAAAGAAGTTTGGGAAACTTGCTTGACCATGGAGTGTCCCCTGCCATTTCACCCCCTAAAAATCTATTAATAGCTAGGGCAACTCGCACTTAAAGAAATGCTAGCCTAGGGCCAGTGCAAGTATGGAGACAGAGTACTTGCAGAACTCCTACACTCATGACATAACCCACGGGCAACCTCAAGAAAGGGGTCAGCCTCTAATGGCCTATGTATATGAGGGTCACTGATTAGGATTTGTAATTTTGTTCTGTCCCTTCTCAGTCTAGTTGCACAATAGTTATATTCAAGGTGAGGTATGGTTTTTTTCCCTCCAAGTATTTCTTATAACAGTAAGTGTTAAAAGGTCTTACCATTCTTTGCCCATCTCACACCTACCCACCATAATAACTGACAGGCTCTATTTTGATTACAATTTAATTTATTTTGATTAATAAATTAATTTATCAATAAATTATTTTATCAATTTATTAATTGATAAATATTTATTAATCAATTAATTTCTTTGGGTCACAATTTAATGAGTTTAAATGTTAGTTTCTCCTAACTTCTGTGGTTCTGGTGTTTCTATAGGGAACTGTTCTCACATTTTTTCCCTATCCTGGCTCCAAAACACTTCATGGACTGGTGTCTCATTTAAATCCAACAGAACCATATTTCAGTAAACCCTCTCAGAGAAAAAGAGAGACAATCCAAAGAATCTCCATTTGAATTCTATTTTAAATTTATAAGTAATCAGACGTACAAATAATACAAGTGATCAAAGAATTACCTAACATTTACTAAGTGACACATTGCTCTAAGCACTTACAAGTATTTACTCCATCTTCATAACTAGGAGGCGGCTGCTATTACTATTCCCATTCTAGAGATAGGAAAACAGAGGTTCAAAAAGACACAAGGTAACAACTGGTAGAACTAGGATATAAGCCCCAGCTGCCTGGCCCTAGAGACCGTACTGTCAATCGTTGTGCTATAGATCTTCTCCAAATACTATAGGATTAACTCTTAGGATGCAGGGACAGCCTTGCTGATTTCTTTAGGGCCCTGCATGGTGCACCTGGTGACCTAGGTCTCAATACCAAGTTAAAAACAGCCATGGGCCTCTCCCAAACTGATGGCAAAGCCTCACTTCCCCAAAGCCATATATGGTTCAAAAGCTTCAATGAGGGAGAAAAAAGGGAAAGCGGTCTGACATGACTAGAGACACAAGAGACTCTCAATGCTCTCATTTCACACGTAACCAAGAACAGAGCTGACAGCTGAACTAGTTAAGACAGAAACAGTCACTGGTTTGTTCGTGATCACAGTGTGCAAGATGGTGGGGAAGCTGAAGCTGTCCTGAGGACTTCCAGGCCATCCTCCATAATGCAGCTCTCAGAGGGGATACGATTTGGCAGCAATCACCAGCATCGGCCAGCCTGGGCTGTTTGAGGTCAGCTTTATCACTAATTACTACCATGATCCTAAATCAGTTTATCTTGGGAGGTGGGGTGGGGACTCTCAAAGATGAGCGTGGCTCTAGAAAATTCTAAGAGAACAGAAATAAATGAAAGCAAGAAACCTGTTTTTAACCTCAAAACAAAACCAAAAAGCCAAACAAAACAGCAATAACACACTGTAGAACACATTATAAAATAAAAAGAAACTTCTTTTTTACGTATCTTTTCAACTGATCTCAGGCACAAACCCGAAGAGCCTTAAAATATTTAACAGATTTTGTTGAAATCAGAGCACTCATTTAGTGCTCAGTCTGGACTGAAATGTCCCAAACTATGGCTGCTAGTCACTTCCAGAAAACACTACCTCAGCCAAAGAGTACATTTTCCCTGATCTTTATCTAAGACAATGTTCCACTCTGCTAACACCCTCCTTCATTGACAGTTTTTTCCATTCACTGACCTTTCATTCATTGTTGTACTCTAGTGACCCCAGTTTCATTTCATTAATTTACAACAGATGAGACACTGCCTGATTTCCCCGAACTCTTAAAAAACTATCTGCAGCCTCATCAGCCACTCAGTTTTGAAATATGTCTAAAATGTCCTTCTCCCTCTTACAAACCAGACCTAACAAGAAGAAAAGTATAATTCACCTGTGCAAACTTTCTGTTACAAATGGCTGACAGATACAGAACCGTCATCTTCTTTGCCCTGTCATAACCCTCCCCTATCCCCCAGACTCCGTGTTAGACCGCATGACAAGAACACCAGCATCAGTTCACTATCCAGTTGTGCTGAAAATCTTTTTAAATACTTCTAAGGTTGGTCAAGAATTTAACTCACTATCCAATCGCACCACGTTTCTCCTCTCCCTAGATTTTATGGTCTTTACCATCTGGGAATGGAGAAAACATAGTCATGTAACCCAGACGAGCTTCCCAAAGACAGACCTGAATCTAGGAACGGTGGTAACCACTCTCCCCCCTTAGGCTGAAGCATTTGTTTCCAAGAGGAAGACGTGTGTGCAGACACGCCTGGCCCGCAGAGAAATGCGGACAAGGGGACAGGCAGGGAGGCATGCAGACCCCTCTGGCCTCCACAGATTTGAACAGACAGGCAAAGTACAATCTCTGTTAGTCTTCCACAAATCCAACCAGTAGAATGCACATTTATAAATACAAACATATATATTACTTTGAACAGAGAAAACGTTTAGTATAAAGACATTCATAACTTATACAGTATTTTATTTTCATTTGGCCAAGAAAAACTTCCTTCAGAACACCAACTTCACAATTCTAATCACAAATTCCATTTTCTGTAAAAGCCAATGTGAACCACCATTTAATTTTGGGGGGAAAAATCTGCCAAGTAAAATACATGTAACAATTCTACTAAACAATCCCAATCAGTCTCTCTTTTCTCTCTGACCCTTGCAACCAGTTATAAATCAAAGTGATTTTTCTTAAAAAGGAATATTTGTAATAAAGAAAAGTAGCATTTTACTACAGCTTAGTGATGTGAAATAAAGGCTCAAGTCTCAAATTCTAAAAGTGGATTCCCTAGTCTTTTAGTCAAACTAGAGATACCTGCCATCTTCCTTTCCTTTAGAGACAGCTCCCCGCAGGGAGAGACACAGGACCTCTCCAACAGGTGGCTGGTCCTCAGAGCTCCCTCTGCCCCCAAGAGCCGCGCAGAATGGGAAGAGGAGCTAAGGGCTACTCCCTCCCACACGGTGGGGGGATTCCACAGCTCTATACAAAAGTAGTATTTATACCAAGCTCAATTTTATGAGGGACGTACTTCTAAACAGTCAATGCAAATCAATTTTTCATATTAAATAATTTTCACATAGTTTATATGGTTTCATACTTTTTAAATAGAGTTCTCATGTAGTTTAACCTTCGTAAGACAAAGGCTCCCTTTTCGTGACATAATACAAGCCATTCACTTACCTCTCCCAGCGTGCATGTGAAGGATTTAAGTACACCCCACCTATAGAGAAGAGTTCTCTCCATCCTGAAATTAATACCTGCTATTGTGCTATTAGGAGACAACCTAATATTAAACACTGAGTTGCTGACACTGTATTTCAATTGTTGAGACGTTATTTCACAACAGATGGACATTTCACTTCACAATGAAGGGACTGATTCAGGCAACTCTGTCTCTAGCTGCTCACAAAAAACTCAAGTGTGGTTACAATGCTTCCAGGTCAGCGGACTGTCCACATGGAGAGTTAAAACTAGCTAAAGAAAATGAAACAAAAATGAAGGCACCATAATGTCGCGCCCCTGGTGGAAGCAAACGGACAAAAGTAACGGTAGGACAGGCTGGTCTCGAAGCCAGGCCGCACGTTTGACAGACCGTCTCTGGGAGGGTAGAGAGCATGGCAGATTTTTCTCAACAACGTTAGCAATGTTCCATCTTTGTCTTTCTCAGCCAATCTCCACTGAACAGTGCTGATGAAAAAAATCCCTAATAACAGAAGGCATTAACTGCAAGGTCCTATTCCATCCGCTCTGTAGTGACCAGAGCACGGACCAACAGGAAAGCGGACAGGCAGCACTTCTACAGAGACTATGCAGGAAGCCAGACAAGTAGGCTCGGTCTCATAAAACGTGCCCCGTAAATGACATCTCCAAAATAGCTCACTCTGTACTAATGACTCTCTCGCCTAGTGCAGTCAGGGGATGAGAAATTCTATCTAATCTAATTTGTGGATTAATGCAGTTATCACCTAGACAACAAAACAGCTTTTAAAGTTTCAAAGTACTAGCATAAAAAACCACCACATACTATAATAATCCAATTTCTTGTGATTCAGAATGTCTAGATCTTGTTATCCCTCAAGATAAGTTTATCTGCATCAGTTAGCAAAATCCAAAAGTGTTGTTTAGTAAAGAATTCTCAGAAGATGTAGGGTGATAGCTATTTTACTGATCTTGGCAGTTGGCAATACGGAGCAACACCCAGAAACTCCTCCTCTTAAAACACCCAGAAAACACAGCTAGGACCCCTAATAAAAGCCCTCAAACAAAGATTATTCTAAAGAGTGCAACCAAAAGAACCAAACGGAAGGAATATGGCCAGAATCCACAATGAGATCTGTAAGAGGGGAGCCAGATTCACAGAGGCAGCCTCTACTGATCCTGCAGTAAAATGTGAAGACAGGGCCAAGCGAGCAGTGTCCGGGGACTTCCCGAGAAGAAAGGACTTAGGAGGACCCTACTGCCTTCAGCATGGAAGGGGAAGTTATTAAAGAGACCACATTTGTTCATTTCACCTGAAAATCAAAGATTTCCAAGCTTGTCCCATTTGATGTCCCAAAATCCAACCTAACACTTTCAACTCCCTTTGATCATTTTCCCTGAAAGATTAACATTTAAAATAAAGCCAAAGCCAACATCTCCCTCTCTTCCCTTCCACATCCCCATCCATGGTCACCCCATCTTCTCAGTTCAGCCTGGCAACATTCAGTTGCTGTGCCAAACACATTGACTTTCCTTCGCCCCCTCCTTGTTTAAAGATTTTATTTATTTGCGAGAGAAAGAGCACAAGCAGGGGGAGGGGCAGAGGGAAAAGCAGACTCCCCACTGAGCAGGGAGCCCAATGTGGAACTCAGTCCTGGGACTCTGGGATCATGATGCAAGCCAAAGGCAGATGCTCAACCAACTGAGCCACCCAGGCGCCCCACATTGACTGTCCCTTCTATCTGCCCTGCCTTCCCATTCTTCTGCTGCCCTCTGCTCCAAGACCTTTATCCCTTACTCTCAGATAAACTCAGTAACACCTCTCTCTGGTCCACTTGTCCTTCTCCCCACTCATGTCCTCTGCTGCCAGATTAAGCATCGTAAAATAAAGTTTTGATGTGGTCTCTGCTCTCAATACCCACAGAATAAAATATAAAATTGTGAACCAGACATTCAAGACCCTTCCTAATCTAATCCCAATCCATGGTCCAACTTGATTTTCCATGCCACCGCCTTCCATGGAAAAGGAAAATTGGTCTTCTGTTTTCCTAACACACTGTGCTTTCCAATCTTGGGCCTTTGGCAATTTAATCTCTCCTCCTATCCATTTTATTATTTCCTTCCAAACCATAGGCAAGCACAAGTCATACCTCTTCTATAGAAGGATATTCCAAAGATTTTTTTACCATAATCAATAAAATACATTTTACATCAAAACCTTCTAAACACAAGATGACACCAGTGGCAGCCACAGACACCCAGAGCTCTGGAGAACTGGCCAGGGGTCACAGGTCAGTGCTGGGGGCCAGGTCCCAGAAACAAATTTCACAATACTATCTTCCCTTACTGAGTTACTCTGACAGTTTCAATATTCTTCTGTTGCATTTAAAAAAAAAAAAAAAAAAAAAAAAAAAAAAGTTTTTCCAGGACACCTGTGTGGCTCAGTTGGTCAAGCAACCGACTCTTGATTTCAGCTCATGCCACGATCTCAGCATCCCAGGATCAAGCCCCATGTCCAGCTCCATGTTCTGTGGGGAATCTGCTTGAGGATTCTCACTCTCCCTTCTCCCTCTGCCCCTCCCCTCTACTTGCATGCACGCTGTCTCTCTCTAAAATAAATAAATAAACTTAAAAAAAAAAAAAAACAAAATACAAAAAACTTTCCTGACAAGTCTATCTATATATGATCTTGCCAACTTAGAACTTCCATAAAATTTATGGCAACCATCCAGCACTGAGTACTTGCCACTGACTTGGTAACTGTGAATTATCTTTGTGTGTGTTTTGTGACCTCTATTTCTACAGCTAGAATACATTGCGAACTGCTTGTGGGTAAGAATTAGGTCTCACACTCCTTTGTACTCCCCTCAGCATTTAGCACCGTGCTTGGCACATAACTGAAATTCAATAAATGTTTACTGAATCCTTCCTTGTTACAATGAATAGCTGTTGACAGACACAAGTCTTGTATATTTTTGGTGTTCAAAAGGATTTCCTGATTCCATTCAAAGCCCAAAACTATGTTGGCATGGGTGGGGGCCCAGAGTCTGCTTCCTATTCCTAGACCACAATGCCCTAGAACACTCTCAGGGTGAGAGAGGCAGCACAAGACAAGAAAAACATTTTTCTGCTACTAAAGGAAAAAAAGTAGAATCTGTGAGTGCTACTTTGGTCATGGAAAAGCAGCACTGAATCCTCACTGAGCTCCTGCCACACCCAATCTTAAGTGTGCTGAGGATTTCACATGAAAGGTGGGGAGAGAAAATGTTTTCAGATGTCCCTAAGTGGCTCAGAAGTCCATATGACCTGGAGAGCCCAGTAATACCCCCAGGGCTCAGGGAATCTGGGCACATCCCTCAGGAAGCTGATCAGACCAATTACAATTAGGACACAGATGAGGATGAAGGGGCTGCCAGACAGGTCTACCGTGATCATCAGTGAAATGAGGTTATTTATCAAGAGATAACTATGAGTCAGAAGAAAAAGGGCTATTGGTCTGGTCGCTGGGGAATGACTCCTAAAAATCAAATTTGACTAACTTGTCCACTGTCCATGCATCACCATACAACTCCTCTCTCAGGCCTTTCTACGTGAAGCTCAAAGCTTTCTGGTCTAAGCCCGTAGCAGGCTTTACCATAGACTACTTCTGTGTACTCTTCTCTATCCGCAGTCCTCTTTGGCCATCTGCACAGCCTCCCTGGAGACCTCATAAAGCAGGCAGGAAAAAGGGGCTACCCTTTCAGTCAACCAAACAACTTGAGACCACCGGAATCATCTGTAGGTTCAACGAGACACTTAATGAGCACCTACCGTGAGCAGGACACAGGTAATGGGGGAGTGGTGAGCAAACAGAGGCCCTCTCTGGAATGGACAGTGTAGTGGACAAACGTCAACCAAATAATTAGATGAATTAACTAATTAGAGGTAGGTGGTCAAAGGAGTGTGTGTAACAAAGAAAACCAACTTTGCCCGGTCGCTGGGGAAGGCCTGATGATGACATTGAATCCAGCAGGAGATAAAGGGTGAGTGAGCGGAGCACACAAGGAGAGGACCTCTGCGAAGGCCCAGGACACCGCTGCCGCAGGCCTGTAGCGACCAGGAGGAGGCCCACAGACGTGAAATGAACTGAGGCTGGAGAGGGAGGCAGAAGCCAGCCATTACAGGGCCTTGTGAGTCTGAAGGATTTGGGAATTTATCCGAAAAGCAATGACACATATTAGGCCACGGAGTTATATAATCTGGATTACATTAAAATATAAAATAAAAATGCCACTTTGGCTCCAGAGTGAGTAATGGATTGTAGGTGGCAAGGCAGAACACAGGAGAAGTGCAGTGAAGAGGCTCCTGGGGCGCCTGGAGTAGGGGAGATGCTCTCAGCTTGACTCGGCTGCTGCAGGAGAGGAGGAGCGCAGACGCCCTGAGAACTCCGCAGACAGACCTGGGGACTGGGAGGCGGCAGGGGCTGCAGTCAAATTCTTGACAGCTCACAGATTTGTCCTTCTGGTTTAAAGGGCTTGCATAATTTGACATCATTTCTTCTCAATGGCCACTTTTCCTCTTCGCGAATAAATCCACTCTAGTCCCCCCACGGCCCCCTAAAATCAAAGTTCAGTCCTGACATTCTGAATCGTGTTTCTCCCCCAGTCTAAATGCCCAGGCCCATTCCCCTCCAAATCGTACTCATCCTCCAATGCTCGGTCAGAACCCCAGTGCCATGACCGAATCCTCCCAAGCCCTGCAGATGACACCCCATCTCACCGTGACGTCCACGTCAGACATGTTTCCCCAAACTGCTGGCTAGGTTCTCAAGGGCAAGGCCCAGCCTTTTGCTTTTCTGGCGGCTCAGCCCAGGGCCCAACCACAAAAGTGCCAACGAAGCCCTGAGAGATGAAAGAAGTCCTGGGCCTGGCGCTTCTCCAGAGCCACAGGTGACACGACCGGGGCAAGGCTAAGGCCATTGCGGTCATCGAGGCTGCTGTCACCTGGCTCATGCAGACGATCAAGAAGAGGAAATAAGGAAATATCTGCAATCTGGCCTGCGGGCCGTCTTTAAAAAAGACCCAGCCACAGCTGTGACTTCAGCACCGGGAACCGGGGGCAGTGACATAAACCAGCTCACCACACTGGCAGGCAGCGGCCAGAGAGAGACGATCCAGGCAGTGGGGCCTCAGGCCAGCTGGGGCTTGGGCGCACAGCTGCCAGCGAGCAAGACGGCACCGGTGTTTGGTCTGCTTTCAGGGGCTTTCAGTCTCTGCAGCTTTTTAAACCCAAGAACAGCAACTCCGGGGCAACTTAGTACTTTTGCTGAAACCCATCCATTTCCATCTCCTTTACCAACTACTGCAGGATTTGAAATGGGATGACTGAAGAGGCCCTTCTCTGGACAAAAGGACAGAAATGTCAAACTGGGTCACAGAACTAATGGTAACAATAGCACACACCGTAAAACCTGTCACCAGCAAGACAGGGCTCTACCCTACTTTCCATTAGGAAAGACAGTGAGTCCACTAAACCAAAGCCGTATCTTTATTATACAGATCTACTGACTGAATCTAGATCTCTGTTACACTGAAAAAGTGTATAGTCAAATATATTTTTACTCCCTCCTGGTTCTAATGAGACTAGAAAATCTAACACAAAACAAAGAAATGTGTACTTGGCCTTTAACCACTTCAAACATTAACCTAAGACCTTAGCTATCTTCCGAGACAAAATGTTTGTAAAAGCCCTTAGCATTTTACTGACATTGTACCTACCAGTAAATGCTTAATAAATGGTATCTTCTATCATTACTCAGAACTACCCTTCAGCAAAGAACAGAGGAGTTAGACTTTTATGTGGTGATCACCCTGGCTAAAATAATGTAATGTTTTTAAAAAGTTTTATAAACGGTATATTTTCATACACTGCTTCATTCCATAAAATGTGGAAGTAAGAATAGGACTCTGAAATCCACAAAGAGTCCGAGAAAGGGCTACCACGAGAAGTGCCTTCAGTCCAGCCTCCTGATGAAATTCCACAAGACTTTGGAATTACTGCTGATAAGGGCCTTGGGCCCGTGGTGGGAGTGAGCTTGGGAGAGTCACTCAGGGCTGGGTTATTTTCCTCGTCTGTAAATGGAAGGGCTGGAGTCTGTGATTCACGTGTGCTGTTTTGCTGTAGGGTTGGTTATCCTGTGTCTCATCAGAGGACAGAAATGAGTGCTGCAGAGTTAATTACTGTGTGGGTCCCTTTTGCTTTTACTCAGAATCACAGCAGTGAGGAAAGAGAAGGAAATAACAGCATTTCTCATCTTTAGGTTGATCTTTATTTCTATGAACAACCCATCTATTCTCTTTTCTCTATTAGCTAGAAATTAAAGTCCAAGTTCGGTATTTCTCCTTTTCTCTTCTAGATTTATGATCAGTCTGGTGCCCTCAGAAATACAACAGACGGAGAACCTGGGTGGCTCAGTGGGTTAAGCCTCTGCCTTCAGCTCAGGTCATGATCTCAGGGTCCTGGGATCGAGCCCCACATCAGAATCTCTGCTCAGCAGGGAGCCTGCTTCCCCCCCACCCCCGCCACACCGCCCTCTGCCTGCCTCCTAGTGATCTCTCTGTGTCAAATAAATTAAAAAAACTTAAAAAAAAAAAGGGGGGGGGACACAATAGACAAAGGCAAGTAGAATAAAATGATACATGGTGAATGAGGCCAAGAAACAAGATTATTTTTTAAAGAGAACAAGTTTTCTGACCATTACCAAGACCAAAAAAGTTGATCAGTCAGTCAATGGTGGCAACTTTTTCTAACTCAGGAGGACAACAGCTTTTAAGGGAAGACGGTCACTACAGAGACTCCACGGCATCATCTAAGCCAATCCTCACAAACAGGACCCTCCATGCTGGTCATTTTTGTGAAACAAATGTTTACGACACCCATTCCGTCACTCCATTCATTCAAATTCCTTGCCTTGTTTTCACAGATGGCTGTGGGAGCATAAACGCATTTTTAAACTGCTTATTAAATAACGGATTTCACAACTGAAAAAAAAATGGAAAAGATGGTTTTGTCATCACCTATACAACAATGATGGAGAATGTCCCAAAGGAATCCAAATTCATTCTTTCTTATTCAGATGAGGCTGCTACTGGTAATTAAACCCTTTACTCATCGGGGGTAGAAGGATGCTATGCTTTGGCTCAGCTTGATTATTGGGAGACTTCCTAATGGCCAAACAGAACAGTCGATTTATATTCATCTTTAAGAATTTATAGAAATTATCACAACCATTCTCAGTTTATATGGTTTCACAGACTTGTATCTTGCTATGAGTAGAGAGAGATCTCTAGAGCTATTAGCTTTTTATCAACACTCATTATTTAAGGATCAAATAAAGATACACACTATTTCATCATGGTATTTTTATTAGCTTTTAAAATCATGTTTAAATCTACTTAAGTAGATGGAAACATTTTCATATTAGATACTTTTCCCAAAAGAGCTATATGTTTGCTCTGACTGAATATACTTTGTAAATCATTTATTTCAAAACAATCTCAAGTTTTCACTACACTTTCAGATTAGTTCCATCACTGTTTAATACAATCACTTATATTCTACAATAATAGAATAAATCACATGAAATATAAATGGGACAAACCTACATGTAAGCTAATTTATACATCAAATATTTACTGAGAACTTAAGAAGTTCTGGGCCTTATGGGGGAACACAAAGATGAAAACGACATAGACCTCAGGTGGAAAAAGAGAATCTAGTAGGGGAGTTAGGCTAATAAATAAAAAAGTTAATATAAGGTTTAAATAATATTTTAAGATAATAATGAAATATAGTATATGGCTACCAAATTAATCTCGGGAATACTGACTGGCTTAGAAGAGGGGAAAATTGGTCAGGCAAGGGTCAAGGTGCAGGCTGAGGAGGTCTGCATGAGGCCGGTACAGGCAGAGTTCATTGCAGAACTAGGGTCCAAGTTTCAGGACTTGAAGCCTTGGTAAAATGGTCTCCCCAATAATCAGCTGCCCAAGTGACTTAAGAGAACCACTTTCACCTGGTAGAAACAAGTTTGAGGGATGCCTGGGTGGCTCAGTGGTTAAGCATCTCCCTTTGGCTTGGGGCATGATCCCAGGGTCCTGGGATCAAGCCCTGCTTCGGGCTCCTTGCTAAGTGGGGAGCTGCTTCTCCCTCTCCTTCTGCCTGCCACTCTCCCTGCTTGTGCTCTCTCTGTCAAATAAATAAATATATATAATCTTTAAAAAAACAAAACAAAACAAAAAACAAGTTTAATAAGCTAGACCCATCCCCAAACAGGACCTGTTCCATATTAAGGAATTAAGCCCATTCCAGCAGAGCTTCCTTCAGTAACCTTGCATTTCCTTATGTCCCAATAACTAGGTCCTATGGTAGGTGTGGGTCACCACTTGTTGGAGGGAGCCAGCTCATTAAAACACTTCTTCTGGGGCACCTGGGTGGCTCAGTGGGTTAAGCCTCTCTCTGCCTTTGGCTCAGGTCATGCTCCCAGGGTCCTGGGATCGAGCTCCACATCGGGCTCTCTGCTCAGCAGGGAGCTTGCTTCCCCCTCTCTCTCTCTGCCTGCCTCTCTGCCTACTTGTGATCTCTGTCAAATAAATAAATAAATCTTTTTAAAAAATAAAAAAAATAAACACTTCTTCTATCAGTTCCCTGAGGATGTCTTTTTGTTCCCCTTCTCTAAAGCCATTTTTTCCCAGGCAAGGTGGCCCTGAGAATGGAAATGGAATTTGGACCACAATTCTTTACTTCCATATCTAATGGCCATAAAAACCATCTCACATCTGATACTTTCTTCCCAAATAATCTCAGAGTAGGTGACAGCTCTCAACCGATGGAGAAAGCACCTTGAAGAAATCACCGCATCTCTCTGTTATGAGGCTGGCCACCATCTCCAACTGCTGAAAGCAACAGGGGCAGTTGGCAGGGGATGCAGTCTCCAGTTACCCTGTCACTGTCTGTAGCACCTGTGAGAAGCCTGTGGGCTTTTCCAGTTATTTCCTGCCCCCCACAAAGTACTGAAGAAGCCTCCGTCATTATGTCCACGACCCTGAACATCCCGAGCAGCTGGACCTTGACAACAAAACGGGCTGCCAAGAAAGGACAGGGGAGCCTCTCTGGAATTCTCTTCCACTTACTGCTCTGCTGCCTACTCCGAGGAGCAGACTCACTAACCCAGGGAATTTCCAGTTGGTCAGGGGCTTCTGGGTGGCTGGGAGGCTTTCAACCACCCAGAACCCTCACTTAGGTTATCGTAAGAGATCTGGCTGCTCAGAAACTCCCAAATAAGGCGATTCAATTTAGTCCCTGAAGCCACCTCCTAAACTAAAAGATACACAGGATTCTGGGGTGTGGACCAGGATATGGTGCCATCAGTACATTCAGTGTGGTTCTTGGAGCTGCCAGGATGGACTCTCATTCAAACCCAGGCAACCCAGGCAGCACTTCCTGTACAACATGGGAATGTCAGGGTGTTCTGACTCCGTGTGTCACTCCACATGTCAATCCACTGCCGGCCCAATCTAGCCGATCAGACTGAAAGCTTTCTCCTCCTTGTCCAAGGAGTGCTCCTCCCAAACTGACGCAAGGCTGTTAAGAACCTTCCTAGGGAACTAAGGAGCGCTCTTCGTTAAAGCGGGGAAAGAGTATTCAAGGAACTAAACCCCCTGTGCTAGAAACTCAGCAGGAGCTCACTCCTGTGGGAATGTCTGCTCGGCCATGCTATCGAGTCAGAGCCCCACACAGGGAAAGTGTCTCAAACAAGAGGGAGGTGGGACAGTCACTTTGCCGTGAAGCACATCTTGGTGGATTCTCTTTAAGAAAAATCCTGGTCCTATTAATAGCATGCCAAGGTAAAGTCCTCACACTGTGCCTACAAGAAGCACAAAAGGAGTTCTTAAACTCTCCAGATCAGTTTAGTGGAACTCCAGTAAAAGTTGTGTTCACCACAGCACAATCCCAGGAGAAGAGTGCGCCTATCAACAAGAAACCAAGCCTGATACTCTAATTCTCAGTCACAGAACTCCAAAAACTTCTAGGTGTGTTGGCTTTCCCCAGGATGCTAACAGAAAGACCAAGAAGCATCAGAGCTCAAGCAAAAGGTGTGGCAGCAGATGATCAGAAAGAGACAGGAAACCAAGCCTGCTTTCTGAGACCTGAAGCAAAAGCTGACTAGCTAGAACTGGAGACTCAGAAATCTTATCTGAACCTTCACAGAGATGAAGTGTTAACACACCAACACCTGATTAATCCGATTCTCTGAAAACTGAAACGTTTACACTTCTAAAATCAAATGCCAACGACATCAAGTTCACGGTACCCTCCTTGCAACAAAAGACTGAGGTGTGAAAATGATAGTATCGACTATATTTTGTTTTCTTAGATCACATTTTTCAAAGCCCTCTTGCCTTCCATGGTAGCAGAATCTGCAGGACACAGCAGCTTTGTGTTAAAGGTCACTGTGCATTGTCACACTGTAATCCCCACCTGTGAGCAAAGGATGAACACTGCTTTGGAATTCAGTGAAATGGAACTTGCTCTTAAAATAGTTCTTCCCAGGTACTTTATAAAATCATTTGCTTAGTCTTTGCAAACTGAGATCTTTTTCAGTTGTAAAAACAAAATGATAATACACAATTACGTGAGTTTTTAAACTGTCTCCCTAATCACTAGAAGAAATAGTTTATACACATTCTCCCCGTCATTGCTCATAATATGTCTGGTGAGCTGATCTGCTGGAGTCCCCATAACTCTGTTTAATAAGAATTTGACACCATGACACTGGTCTGGTTCTTGCCACAGGGGGTGGGAAACCAAGAGCAGGAGCTGAGAGGTAGAGCGTTTCGTGTCTGTAGATCCCAGATGAATGGAAAAATCCCCGCGAGAAGCAGCACACGGATCTATGTGACATTTCTAGCTAACAAATAAATCCCAAATGAAGAGGCATGTGAGCTAAGTGACAAACACACAGACTACCGTGGAAGAATGGTAGTCCTGAAGTGAAACAGAACAGGTGTGTCCATTAGAACCTGTAAATAAGTCCACTTCCCCAGGATACTGGCAGCTTCGATGACCTACTGTACTGGAGCTCCCTGTGAAACGCTGCTTACCGGGAGCGGGGAGCGCTCTGCAAGACACAAAGTCCGCTCAAGTCTGCCACAAGCCTTACCAGCAAGCAGGTGAACGGAGCTGAAGCTCTTCTCCAGTTTACCCAGAAGTACAGTGAGAAAGCAGTCTGAAGACAGAGAGGCAACATCTTGGGAGCTCTGGTCGTAAACTACAACCCTCTGACCGCAGTCGATATCCACCTGCAGGGCAAATGTGAGGCTGTTAGGAAGGAAGCTGCAAAAGTAATCCTGGAGGCCAGTAGCGGCCCCACCCACCATTTTCAGGTGATAATCTGAATAAAAAGGACACACTGTCAACGGACTGGATAAACTAGCATACAAATGGTTTAAATGCTTGTACAGATCAACTTTCAAGAGCAAAACTGATGCTATTTCTGTGTAGGTGTGCTCGAATCTCCTTGGTTTAAAATCTTTAAATGCTATAAAAGGCTAAAACTCATAAAACAAAATAATATGCAAAATAAACCACCAATCCTTCAATTAAAGAAACATTAAAAGGTTTCTACATAACAAATCAGCTGTTCAGTAAAATTAAAACATGAACTCATTTTTATTTCTGAAGAAAAGAAATAGCTTTACCTATCACAAGGATGATATTTTGGAATTCCAAAAACAACCTTCCTTGAAGATAAATTATATCCCTAAATCCTGAACAATGGTACCTTCCCTCCCCACAAATAAACAGCACTTTTAATATAACTAGTTTCCATTTTCTTCCCAAGGCACTTGAAAAGATTGATTTCCTTTCAGTAAATTTGTAGATAACACAGAATAATATATTTAGTAATTATTGATACATGTACTATAAATCATATATTAAGTTACTAATAATTAATATCACGTTATCAACTATTACTACTTATTAGTGTTTAAAATTTTTTTTAAAGTGTAGCAAACCATTAATAGGAAAACACAGCACTTGACCAAATTAAAACAAATTATCCTTTCTGTATAGTTTAGAAACATTCTTAAATGTGACTGTGTGGTTAGTAAATTACTTTGAGGTATCCCTAAGGTACCAAAGTTTAAAAAGCAATCAAAACTTCCTCAAATTACTTTTCCCCTTAAAAGCGAGATTTTGTTTTAAAATTCTTCCTCATTCAGGGTGTGTTTTAAAAAGAAGAAAGCACTTACCTTCTGTTTTGCTGAATGCTGGATGAGCTCTGTAATTAACACTTTGTCCTGTTGCAACCTTCGCTTCATAAGCTTGGAGCAGTTGATATTAATGGCTTCCAAAATGTGGGATGTATTGTACTCCACAAATGGCCGGCTATCAATTAGCAGCACTTTCTCTGTTCCACTTTCCAGCAGAGCCACCAACCTCTCAGTAACAATTTGAGTTCCAGTCATCTCATGGGCCATGACAACAATAAGTCTTCTTTTCCCACCTCCTTCTTTAATTTGCCACGATGATGTAATGGTGGTGTGCTCAAAGGCTCAGCCACTCCATTGTCCTACAAATGTATGAGGTCAGGCTGGTGGTGACTGGCAAAAGGAGAGTTAAACCCATTTTCAGCAAGAGCCCTCCAAGTGAATGTCCCTTTCTCTTTCCCCGTTGATGTGCTCTTGCAAAGCACTCTCCACAAAGCAGCCCCTCACATTTGATTCATAAAGAGATGACTGGAATAACCATCCACAACAAAAGATGCTCTGGGGCGGCCAGTGCATTACATCATTCTTTACCTTCGCTCCTCGCTCCAACAGCTTTACACTGAGCTGAAAATCCTACATGAAGAGAGAAAGACAGACAGAAAACAAAACACAGGGTCAAAAAAAATAAAGAGCATCAGATTAGCGAGAGCATATGATTCATAATATTTACTCCATTAATCTAATTCCATACTTGATGCACTGTTTCACTTGAACAAACAAAAAGAACAAACGGGCATGGCTTCGGAAAACCTACTGATGATAATTCACTTTTACATCAAAACATAAAAACTCAAAGAAGACAAGAGAAGACATAGTCATGAATTATAGTGACCTGGGGCCCAGAACGACATGCTTGCAGTATGAGACTGACAGAGCTATAAAAAGCTGCTTGCAGTAACATTTTTTTCCAAATGGGGTTCCTCCATTTTATTTGCTTATTTCTTGAAAAGAGCACAGAACAACAGTCTACAATACAACCAGGTAAGCAAGCCCACACTATCAAGACAAAAAAATCTTTTCTGATGGCCTGAGAACAGCATGTGAACACACGTACACTCATACACACATGCACCAAGCACCACAGCAGCCCCTGTAAATGGCCCTTAGGAAAACCTTCCATACATTTCAGCTGCCTTTTAAGGAAGAGAAGGAGCAAAAATGGCCAATATTCCTGTCATACCAACTGCTGAGCTCACTGCTGGGGGCCTGGGATGTACCCAGCTCCAACCAAGGCAGTCTCACAGCTATGGCCCTGGTCAATCCATCGCCCCATTCCTTGACCCTTCACAGGCTTACCCCTCATTTTCTTGCACCTCATTCTTCAGTGAATCACTGACTCTCAGCCTTAGAAACTCTCACATCGTCACCTGGGGCACCAGGTCAACAACCACACAGCAAACATGCAGAACCCTTAGTACCTGACCCAGTGCTTTCCTCTTCTTGCCAAACTCCCACAACTGACCACCTCCTCACGGACACTGGTGGCAGTTTTGTGCCCAGAGCTCGGATCTCACCCTGACCTTCAGCATTGTCAGATTCCTAGCTCTCTGGCCCATCTCCGCTCACAAGCCACCCTCTGCTACATCTCACTAGAAACCCACTGCTGGCATTCACCTTCTACAAGGGAAACTATGCAATGGCAGAGATTTTATCTCCTATCTCCATAGTGCTTTGCAGAGAAGATACTCAATTCACGGTGTTGTAAGGAAAATCCTCCACAAATGATTTAAAATACTGAATAAATATCTAGTTAACGGATTTCCGATCAGGATAGTAAAACCCTCAAACATCACTGGATCCTGTTCCCCTAATGTCAGACTTACAGATGAGGAGCTGAAGCAGGAAGAAGTACAGGGAGGATACCAAGAGGAGTGGCCCTGCCACTTGTTACTTAACTCTGGAAAATCATGTAACATCTCCGGCCCATGTGCTCATCTATAAAATGTGGCTACAATACAGGTCTTGTCTCCTCACAAAGTCTGTTCGGAGGACAAAATTATCAAAGTTATCTAAAGGCAGTAAAAATGCAACTACTTATGTAGAAAAAGGAGGGAAACTGCTCTAAAGATCCCAATGGTGGCCAGAGCTGCCTTACATCCGGAATCTACAAGACCTCATTCAGCAGATAAGCACAGGGGCAATTCCACCCTCCTGTATAATCCAGCTTCACCCAAGCCGTGCCCTCCCTCTCCGTCAGAGCCAGACAAACACGGAGTTAGAAGGCCCCTGAGAAATCCTCTCTCCCACCCCCCCGCACCTGACAAGTCAGCTCCACAGAATACACCGCTTGGCCATTTCTTGTCTTCATTATATTAATGTATTTTTAGTATAGCTGACTGGCAACGAGGTACAAAAATCATCTCTATCTTCAATGAAGAAACTAAAACAAAGAATCTTTACAGTGAACCAACGAAGATACTCTGGCAGAGCGCCTACAAGGATGCAGCTTCAAACCGAGTCCCCACGGCTCAGTGACAGTTCACAGCAGAGTGAGGTCCTGTACTCAGATTGTCTGATCCCCAAACCAGGGCTCCCACTGCTGAGTTACCCTGTTTTCCCTAAGTACCCGTTCCCGTAATGAATCTGGACTGAGAAAGAATGGCTCAACTTGTCCATGAGAGTGCCCTGGTGGCACAGAAAGTGGAAATTTGAGAATAGGAGCAAGTTGATTCCAACAATGGCACTGGGTATCCGAGTCTGATTGGCTCCTCTCGATGATAAAATCCGGACGGGACAAAGCAGTTATCTGGGTTAGCAGATCAAGGGACAAAGGGAGGGAGAAGACAGCAAACATGCAAAGTTGAATTAGAAAGTTCTCATCTTTGCTTCCCTTCAGCCAAATCTCCTAAGCCCAAATCACCGAAACCAAAGATAGGCTATAGCAAAGTTCTACTGGGCAGAAAACGGAATCCTTACTCAGAGAACCAGAGTCAGGACTTCCAGATACAAAAAGACCCTTCCCCTGACCAAGAAAAGGTCTGGGCAAGGTGACCCTAATGCAAGGATGCAACTGAAGCAAAGCACTGGATGTGAAATGAGGATAAAGTTACAGCCCCTCATGTCATACTGAGGCCAGCTGGAGCCCTCCTGTTATAGCTTTATGCCCAAACTCTGATGTTCCGTAGTCCCAAATCAATTATGAGAGAGGCAGAGCCCTGCCAACAGGGTGAGGGGAGTAGGAGAACAATAGCCTTGAACCTTATTTATTTAAAGCTACAGAATTTTGGTTAAGTCCTCATCCTAGGCTACAACTCTAATTTAAAAATTTCTGGGCATTCGCTGTTTATTCTGAAGAATGTCAATACCCTGAGATCGGAAACATGTCTGTGATAGTTTTGTTTTTGAAAACTTTTGCATCGGGTAGGATTTAAAAGATGACAAGAGAACATTTCTATTGTCGGCAAAACCACGAAGCTAATCTTACCCAAAATTTCTACAAGAAGTCAAAAGGAATAAACATTCTTAGATTGAACCGTAAGGGCCCAAAGGCATATTACAAAATCCAGGGCACACCCAGCATTACTATTTATCAATTTGCTTAAACAATTTTTAAAGTTGTAACTGTTTTCTTTACTTAAAAAAAATAAAATCTCAAAAGATAAAAGGAATCTCCAAATCCAACGTGGGGCTCAAGCTCATCACCCCAAAATCAAGAATCACACTCTCCAGAGATGCCTGGGTGACTCAGTCGTTAAACGTCTGCCTACGGCTCAGGTCATGATGCCAGTGTCCTGGGATCGAGCCCCACATCAGGCTCCCTGCTCAAAAGGACGCCCGCTTCTCCCTCTCCCACGCCCCCTGTTTATGTTCCCTCTCTGTGTCTCTGTCAAATAAATAAATAAAAATCTTAAAAAAAAAAAAAAAAAGAATCACACACTCCACTGACTGAGCCAGCCAGGAGTCCCTTTTCTATCCATTTTTAATAGATAACAAATTCACTGGTGCAAAAAATGGTATACATACCATGAATATGTACAGTTTATTGTATGTTTGTTACATCAACAAAGCTATTAAAATTTGCCACGATACTGAAACCCAACAAATACATTAAGTGAAAAACAGGAAAGCACTGAAAATTCTTCTCCTACCCTGGTCCCATCTGCCCAGGTCCTCCCCCTGCCCTGTAGTGGAAACCATGGTGAATAATTTCTTCTGATTTCATCCAAAGATTTTTTTTTTTAATGAATACAGAGTAAGATACAAATATGTAGTCTTTCTCCTCTTCCCCTTTGTTCAACTGGTTACACAGTACATACACTTGTTGTGCATCCTGCTTTCTTCTTTCACTTAAAACACTATAGTGTGATTTTTTCTTATTGCTCTCTTGGCTGCCTGGGGACCACGGTGAGGAGCCCTGCACACCCTGCCCCCCGCCACCAGACACCCAGGAGATGGGACAGGTGGCCAGAGCAGCTGGAAGACTCTTCTGAGGAGATTGACATTGATGGGATCCCCTAATCTATCATCAAGGAAATCTGGGTGGCAGAAGGCCCTTCAGAAGACAACAAAGATAAAGTCGAAATGGATAAAAGACCTCAGTGTGAGGCAGGAATCTATCAAAATCCTAGAGGAGAAATTAAGAAGTAACTTCTTCAACATCGGCCACAGCAACTTCTTTCAAGACATGTCTCCAAAGGCAAAGAAACAAAAGCGAAAATGAACTTTTGGGACTTCATCGAGATCAAAATCTTCTGCACAGCCATCAAAAGAAATGAAATCTTGCCATTTGCGATGATGTGGATGGAACTAGAGGGTATCATGCTTAGCGAAATAAGTCAATCGGAGAAAGACAACTATCATATGATCTCCCTGATATGAGGGAGAGGAGATGCAACATGGGGGGTTAAGAGGGTAGGAGAAGAGTAAATGAAACACGATGGGATTGGGAAGGAGACAAACCATAAGTGACTCTTAATCTCACAAAACAAACTGAGGGTTGATGGGGGGAGGGGGTTTGGGAGAGGAGGGGTGGGATTATGGACATTGGGGAGGGTATGTGCTATGGTGAGTGCTGTGAAGTGTGTAAACCTGGCGATTCACAGACCTGTACCCCCGGGGATAAAAATATATTATATGTTTATAAAAAATAAAATTAAAACAAAAAAAAGTTGCTCTTAATAGTGAAAAAAAAAATCTGCACAGCAAAGGAAACAGTCAACAAAACAAAGAGGCAACCCACGGAATGGAAGAAGATATTCGCAAATCAGGGGCACCTGGGTGGCTCAGTGGGTTAAGCCTCTGCCTTCAGCTCAGGTCATGATCTCAGGGTTCTGGGATCGAGTCCCGCATCGGGCTCTCTGCTCTGCAGGGAGCCTGCTTCCTCTTCTCTCTCTCTCTGCTTGCCTCTCTGCCCACTTGTGATCTCTGTCAAATAAATAAAATCTTTAAAAAAAAAAAAAGATATTTGCAAATCACACTACAAAGGGCTGATATCCAAGATCTATAAAGAACTCCTCAAACTCAACCTACACAAAACAGATAATCACGTCAAAAAATGGGCAGAAGACATAGACACTTCTCCAAAGAAGACATACAAATGGCTAACAGACACATGAAAAAATGTTCATCATCGCTAGCCATCAGGGAGATTCAAATCAAAACCACACTGACACCAGTTAGAGTGGCCAAAATCAATAAGACAGTAAGGAACAAGTGTTGGAGAGGATGTGGAGAAAGGGGAACCCTCTTAACACTGTTGGTGGGAATGCAAGTTGGTGCAGCCACTTTGGAAAATAGTGTGGAGATTCCTCAAGAAATTAAAAATAAGACCGAGTACTGCAATTGCAGTACTGGGTCTTTACCCCAAAGATACAGATGGAGTGAAAAGAAGGGCCACCTGTACCCCAATGTTCATAGCAGCAATGGCCACAGTCATCAAACTGTGGAAAGAACCAAGATGCCCTTCAAAGAACGAATGGATAAAGAAGATGTGGTCCATATCTACAATGGAATATTATGCCACATTTTGAAAGGATGAATACCCAACTTTTGCATCAACATGGACAGGACTGGAAGAGATTATGCTGAGTGAAATAAGTCAAGCAGAGAGAGTCAATTATCATATGGTTTCGCTTATTTGTGCAGTATAAGGAATAACATGGAAGACACTGGGAGATGGAGAGGAGAAGTGAGTTGGGGGAAATTGGAGGGGGAGACAAACCATGAGAGACTGTGAACTCTGAGAAACAAACTGAGGGTTCTGGAGGCGACGGGGGGTGAGCCTGATGGTAGGTATTATGGAGGGCACATATTGCATGGAGCACTGGGTGTGGTGCACAAACAATGAATTTTGGAACACTGAAAATAAAGAAAAGAAAAAAGAAGACAACTAAAGAACCCTTTCTATGCATATAGTGAAGTTTTCTATTTCTCTAAAAAGAAGTCAAGAAATCTGTATTTCTCAGACCAAAGACTAGTAACCTTAACCAGGGCCACTAAACAATATTTGCAAAGTTTCCCACTTTCAGAAATAAACATTTTAAAAAACTAGGGCGCCTAGATAGCTCAGTTGGTTGAGCAACTGCCTTTGGCTCTGGTCATGATCCCAGATTCCCAGGATAGAGTCCTGCATCAGGCTCCCAAGCTCCATGGGGAGTCTGCTTCTCCCTCTGATCTTCTCCCCTCTCATGCTCTGTCTCTCTCTCAAATAAATAAAATCTTTCAAAAATAAATAAATAAATAACTTTATTTATGAAGGGAAAGAGATAAGCTGCGGGAACATTTTAGTATAACAAAATGACTATACAGGTCAGTGAACAAAATGGGCAAATCCCCTTAAGAAATGCTAATTTGGGGATATTTTGTATTTAGCAAACGATTTCTTTTAGATTTTAATATTTAATATTAACATAAATTATATGGGAATCTTTCCCTTTAATATATAATTTTTAAGTTTATGCATAATTTATTTCATGTTTTAGATTTCATTTGGTTACCTATGGAAATTTATCTATGATTTTATCATGGAAATCAGTGGAATTTTATTTACTGAAATTCACTCTACTCTGCAGAGTATCAATGAAATGAAATATACCACTGAATTAGTTATGTCAGAGGACCTTAAGCCGAACACTATTTTAATGATAAGATGAGCAAGTGGAATTTGTTTTCATTAAAAGAACATATGGGGACGCCTGGGTGGCTCAGTCGGTTAAGCCACTGCCTTTGGCTCAGGTCATGATCCCTGGGTCCTGGGATCGACCCCCGCTTTGGGCTCTCTGCTCAGCAGGGAGCCTGCTTCTCCCTCTCCCTCTGCCTGCCTCTCTGCCTATTTGTGCGCTCTCGCTCTCTCTCTGACAAATAAATAAATAAAATCTTTTTTAAAAAATAAAAGAACATACAGTCTGACTATACAAAAACCAGTATTGGCCTCTAAAGCAATTAGCTATAAGGAAAAATTTTTTTCTTTTGATTTTCTTTCCTACTCATAACATAGCCTTAAAGCTAGTGCCCAAATAGAAAATTTCTTAATGGTTGTTTTTAAACAATTCCATTGAGCATCATCTCCCTCCTATTCTCAGAGGAGGTGTTATTTTTTTCAACTGCCCAGGCAAGATCCTGGCTTCCAGGTCAGTCACACTGACACTTCGTATATCCCGCCAGAAAACAAGTGAGAACCTCTCCCACAGAAGTTCCCCCTTCTACCTAACCATGGGTTATTTCCTGCCAACGGCAACAGCTCATCTGTCACCAGGCCCTGCGGCCAGGGCTACAGCGGGTGGGTAAGGGATGCCTGCTGGCCTGATAGGTGGGACCCATGGCGATGCAGGGCTGCCTCTCAGAGAGGCACACTGCCATTTTGAACACTTCTTTCACAAAGAAATTCTCAGAAGGAAAAGGATCCTACGGCTATGGGGTGCTTAAACCGCCGGCTCACCAAGGAGAGTGACTGAGCTTTATTTGGTTGGGCGTGAGCTCAAGTTCAAATTCTCAGAGAATTTATGGATAGGATATAATCGGGTAAGAAGTTCACTTTTATTAAACTACAACCCAGCCTTAAATTTTTTTTTCCTCCAATAAAACTAAAGAACTAGACAACAAGATACACTAAACAGCCTTTCAGCAGAGCCTTAAACATAGATTTTCAATAAGAGAAAACTGACCAAATCAAAAGGGAAAAAAGCAGGCTATCATGTCTGGAGACAAGCAAGAAATCTTTGACTCTGACCGTCTACATTGATTAAAGCCACTTTGCCTCATACGCTGGGGTAAACCCTAACAAAAATTCTGAAGTCTGGTATTTGGTAAAACACATTCAATAAAAAAACCAAACCAAAACAAACAAACAAACAAAAAAACCCAAAAAACAAAAAACAAAACCACCCTCACCAAAGCCAAGAAGACTAAATGAGCTTAATGTATTTTCAGTTGCCTATTAACGTCTTGACCGTATTTTCTTACCCCAACACAGAGGACACATTTTGGCAAGTGGTGGCAATAATGGGATAGATACCTTGACGCACAAGTGTCCCGACAGCACTGGACATGCAGACAGCACTTGTTAGCACCACAGAACCCAGCCCTCTCCCCCAACTGAGAGCACTGCTGAGAGAACCCGGTCCTATCAGAGGCTTCCTCAGGGACCCACGGATGAAAGCTGGAGAAGCAGCAGTGCTTCAGGGACTAAATATACTGTCTTTGCTTCAGACACAGGCTGGCCCAGGTACAGTCCGGGACAGATAGAAGGCCTCACCAACTTTCTGCTCAGGAGGAGCGCTGCACTCTTGGTGCTGGCTCGCCCAGAGCCTTTGCAGCACTGCTTCCTGTTTATGCTGTCTCACTAGCTTGGCCTCCCCTGATCCATCAGAGTTCCCCTCCTCCTCCCCTCCTTCCACCATCCCACGTGCCTATTCCAGACCTACTCCTTGCACCCAGAGCTCCCTGACTTACCCCTCTAACATGCAATGCTTTCTCCAGGCACCTTAGCTCAACTAAGGACTCCACTACCTAGGTGAGAAGCCTGGATAGGAGGTAGTCTTAAGGGAACGGGAATGGAAGGATCCTTGGATGAAGTCTGTGGGTAAGAGAAAAAGTAGCCAGTGGCTGGTGTAAACTGAGAGTCAAGAGACAATGTTCTAGAAAGGTATTTGCAATAAAGGTGGGCTGGAAGCAGGAGAGGAAAGATTCAGACCAAACCAAACAGAGGTCAGATGGGGACTAACATATACATCTTGGTTTCCTTGGGCACCTGTCAGGCCTACTGTAACACATTCACTCAACTAACAAATAGTTGTTGGGCACCTCGTAAGTGCTAGACACTGCCGAAGAAATGCAGCAAAAATGAGCTAGGTGAGGACTCCTGCTCTCCAGGGCTTCTAATTCAGCAACAGGCAACACAACAAACAGCAACAACACAACAGTCTATAGGGACAGATGGTGGCAAGTGCTATGGAGCAAAAGCAAAGCAGGGAAGGAACATGGAGAGCTGCGGTGGGTAGCTGCAATTTTAAACCAAATAGTCAGAGATGACGGTTAAGTACAATTCAAGAGGAGGGGAGAGTGAGCTATGTGGACACCAGCAAGACTGTGGCTCTCTACATCAGAGGACTGAGGCCAGGGAAGACAGTGCTGGCCAAGGTAATGCGGAACCAGGTGAGTGCTAATGGAGGACATGGCAGGTGCTCCACCATTCTTCAGAATGACAGTTCTCTTTCCAAAATGAAGCATTTCCAAACACTCAAACATTTAACTTCAGTGTGAAATGCACACACACACAAATTCAGTATAGTTTGTTCTTAAAACTACAGAGGGAGAAGCTGAGGTTCCTCTATTAGTGCATTCCTTGGCAAATTAATAAAAAGAAGGTTCTGTATGAAAAGACTGTAATAAGAAAGATTACTATTAATATCAATTTAATATAATTCTTCTAACTCTACAAATGTGTTGTACCTAATAATGGAATCTTGGTTTTACAGCATAGAATGCAGAAGGTAGCAAATGTAGCATAGAACATAGTCAAATGTCAAAGACAGGTTAAACAAGATGTGTGCTTGAACACATCTGAACAAGAAGGGAGCAGTTTAAGGGATTTTTAAATTTAAAAATGTTAAATTCGTCCAAGGAGTTCTCCCTGTCAGACGGTGTATCAAATACTTAACCACAAGGACTCTGTAAATTAGATTACTGTATTCCAGGGGCTGGTAACACTAATGTAAGCTTATAACCTTTATCCATGTGCCACTTTTACCCACTCTACCCCCAATACAACAAAATTCCACTACATGAAAGAAAGGTGTACTTTCCTGACAAAGCATGAAATTACTAACGATACTATGACCGGGGAAGACATATGGACAATTTGGAACACAGTCTAGTGGAATAGAGGATATAATTTAATTTTTCCAAAAAAGATCAGAAGGCTGTAGGAACAAGCAACAGAGAACAATCAGAAACCATGCACACACACATGGGTGCCTGGGTGGCTCAGTGGGTTAATGCCTCTGCCTTTGTCTCAGGTCATGATCTCAGGGTCCTGGGATCGAGCCCCGCATCGGGCTCTCTGCTCTGCAGGGAGCCTGCTTCCTCCCCTCTCTCTCTCTGCCTGCCTCTCTGCCTACTTGTGATCTTCTCTCTCTCTGTCAAATAAATAAAATCTTAAAAAAAAAAAAAAAAAAAGAAAGAAAGAAACCATGCACACTAAACCTTCCATCACTCACACTCAAGCCTGTTTGTAAAATATTCTGGAATGTTACCTACTTTAAATCTCTTCATACTAAAATAAGCAAATCCAGAATGCCAAACTATATTCTCCCAAAGATAATTTCAAAATGGCTTAAAAGGATGTTTTCAAAGTGACTTCCGAGAAACTGCTTCACCTTTCAGTTAAAAGACACATGAGAAATACTGGGAAAAGCCTACCTGTGCAACAGAAGGGAAGTAAGTAACTTGCAGATCGTAATAAAGCCTGCAACACAGTACCATGCAGCATTTGTAAATCATGGCATAAAAGCATACCTCTTGATAATGAAAGATGGTCACGATACATGAAGAGAACAAAATCAAGTCACAAAACAGGAGGTAAAGTAGAACCTCCAATAGCTACACACATTCATGCACATAGGATGGGTACATTCAAAATGTCACAATAGTTTCACTGGGTAATTAAAGGTAACACTTATTATATTCTTTTCCACAGTCTTGGGAACTACAAAAAAGTCTCAGAAAAAGGAAAAGACAGACTCAGAGCCACTAATGTAGCCACACAGCAGTCCTGTACGTTACTCCTTATTAAGACTGTTAAGAAAAGCATGGGTTGGAAAAAGGTAAAAAGATGAGCAAACACAATACAGGAAAACTGATGTTTACCCTCAAGGTAAAAGCTGCATCTGCTTCACAAAAGAACTTACAAAAAAATATTTTCAATAACAATAATGTTGGGGTGAGGGAGACAGGAAAAATTAAATTTTAAATCACACACTTAGGACTATACACCTGGACTTTCAGTAGGGCAGTTGGGGTAGGGCTCTTAACACAAGAGGTTTCTTCTGTACACACAGAATTTATAGCTAGTTTTCTTTTTAAAATTAATATATTCCTTGACACTCTTAAAAATGTATTTCAGTTTGGGACGCCTGGGTGGCTCAGTTGGTTAAGCAGCTGCCTTCGGCTCAGGTCATGATCCCAGCGTCCTGGGATCGAGTCCCACATCGGGCTCCTTGCTCATCAGGGAGCCTGCTTCTCCCTCTGCCTCTGCCTGCCATTCTGTCTGCCTGTGCTTGCTCTCTCTCCCTCTCTCTCTCTGACAAATAATTAAATAAAATCTTAAAAAAAAAATGTATTTCAGTTTATAGCTTCCAAGATAAACCCGCTTGATGCATCGCAAATGAAACCCAGGACGGCTCTCATTCCTCTCCCTGGAAAAGCACAGATTCTTTTAACCAAGTATACACGGCAGCCTGGTCACTATTCTGAGCTCCTAATCAGACACGCACAAGACTCTAACGCATTCCAGGCGTGGCCTTCAAGCCTGGACCACACCTGCTTCCAAGGCCCTGAGGCTAAAAATAACTCTGGGGCCTCCCACTCGGGCCAGCAGAGGCCTGGGGGTAGCTGTAGGCCCCTTGCTCAGCTTCACTACCAGCAAAAGCAGGGGATGCATAACTCTACAACCACAAAAACCTCCACGACAGGCTTCTTTCCCTCTGTGCCAATCACCTCCATCCGAGGCCTGCTCGTTTTTTTTGCCCCTTCACACCAAAAACAAGTATGGGAATTCAGAAACAAATAAGGTTTTATGATGTGTTGTTTTTAAAAACAACAACAACCGTGGACCAGAAGACTCAGGAGAGGATTCAGGAGACCTTGTTCCTAATTTCAGCTCCCCTAAAAAGTCACTAACAGGGCACAGCAAGAGTCACGTGACATCCTCACACCTGTGGTTTCCCCACCTGCAAAGGAAGGACTCCTGTCATCTCGTAACACTTAAGGACCACTTCGCTAAGGATGTGATGATACCATGGTCAACGGGCCTCAGTGAGGTGCCCCCACGGGACAGCGCCCCAGGACTGGCTTGATCATTAAGCCATCATGTTAAGGAGTTACAGCTTATGTCCCACAACACAAATCCAAACAGGTACCTCCTGGGCAAGGGGTAGGGCAACTGTTCCAGATCATTTCTTCTGTGGTGAGGGATTTCCAAGGTTTGCTCCAAGACAATGACTTCCACTTCTCAGCCAGCCCCATGGCACGAAGGAGCTCCCTCTGGGGCTTGTGACTCCACAAGGTAAAATAAAAAGGGAGGAAGGCCAGGGGCGGAGGAAGATGGGGCAGCAGCACTGTTCCCTCCGGGCTCCTAAGCTGTGCTCATTTAAGTCACTGCATCTGTCCTCACACTTCCCCTTCGGGGCCCGGGGAGCTAATGATGTCAGGAAGCTGCACCACAGGGCAAAGCAGGTGGCAAGGCCAGGACCTGGGCGAAGAATCGCAGTGCCACAGGACAGCCAGGGGACCGAGCAGCCGCGATAAGAATCACAATCCTCCCTTTCTTCATCCTAGAGTTACTTTTCCCACTCTGCCTTTTTCTCTACCTTCTCCCTGTAATTTGGCTCCATCCCATCCTCTAACTGTAGTCCCCCCCCCCCAACTTGTTCTTAGAGGCCCTATCTCTCCCTCTCCCCTTCATTTCATCTCTCCTTTCATGATGATAACCAAGACTCTTCTCCGGCTAAGCCCTTATCATGAATCCGCTCTCTGTTTTGAGGGGAGAAGTGCCAGGGCCCTCAATAAGGGCTGCTGTTATAAGAGGCATGGCCACTGCTCCTGACCGCTCCACGGACTCAGGTGTGCAATCAACCCTGAATATCTTGTATCTGTCACCGTAAAATAAACAGTTTTATTTCAGAGGTGAGAGAGAGAAGCATTCTCTAGTTGAGTATTTCACACATGCTATACTGAGATGACTGACCTAGGATCCTCCGCTCTCACCAGCTCTCAAGTGCCCACCTGCTGATCTAGACGCTACAGGTAAAACCCTCTCTAAACCTCAGAGGAAGACACAAATTCTCAATTTTTCCACACCAGATTGCTCAGAAAATGAACAAGCTCTGAACTGTCATCTAGTGCTCAGACTTTTACAGGAGAAGGTAAGCTCCGCACACGTGGACAAAAGCGGTCTTCGCCCCGAGTCAGACTGCCACCTGTGCCCGCAGCGTGCCCATGCTGCCATTCTCTCTGTACCACTGGCCTCAGGGGCCACTAGTTCTCTTCTCGGCTGAGCCCAAGCCCATCCCGAGGACCTTCAAAGAGAAGAAAAGGTAGAGTGGAAAACTAAGTATCTACAGGTCCCTATCTCAGCTCCCAGTTCTATTAGCTCATATTTTAAAAAGGATTTCCCAAACAATTTGAATAGCAAAATAAATAGTAACAGATTATAATCCACAGAGTTAAATAAATACCCATGAGTCAAAAAAAAAAAAAAAAAAAAAAAAAAAAGATTTCCTGAAAACAACTGCTCAAGAATGAAAGAGGATGGTGTTCCTAATGGCTCTCTGGGTCTTTTTTTTTTTTCTTAAGGTTTTTCTGTCGCCTTTTGGGTGGTACTACATTCTGGTTTGACGTCAGCCAGGTTCAGGTGTGCCATGAAGCAGGGGACACTTTCCTATTGAAGCCTCAATTTCCCGCTCTGAAAAATACCTGTGTGGTTTAAGTTGAATTAACCTAGGTTTCTAAAACAATATGGAGTACAATGGAGGAAAGAAAACAGAATGGACGGAAAGCCCCTGATAATACTTAGCTGAAAAATGACATCTGCGCAAATATAAAAGGACAACGTGCTAGCAGGTGTACAGCAAGTCAAAGAAGGAGGATTTTGAAGGAAAACAGGAACATGAACTACCAGAAAGAGGGAAGAAAATTCTAAATGAAGAATACACATGAGCAAAAGTAGAGGGACAGGGGTGCCTGGGTGGCTCAGTGGGTTAAGCCTCTGCCTTCAGCTCAGGTCATGATCTCGGGGTCCTGGGATTGAGCCCCACATCGGGCTCTCTGTTCAGTAGGGAGCCTGCTTCCCCCACTCTTTCTCTGCCTGCCTCTCTGCCTACTTGTGGTCTTTCTCTCTCTGTCAAATAAATGAATAAAATCTAAAAAAAAAAAAAGTAGAGGAATAAACTGTGCAGATTTCCCCGGCTAGAGCACAGATGGTAACAGCAAGTAACAGAACTAGTTGGTGAAGCTAAGGGGCCAGCCGGTATGAGTTCCTAAAAGTTTAAAGCCACCTAAGCCACTGTGAGCTTTATGAACAGAACATGGGAACACTGCTGGAAGAATTCCACTGGTAATTTTCTATGATTGAAATAAGGAGAAAATGAAAGTAAGAAGACTGACTAGTTACAACCTATACAGTTTTCATTGTCTAAGGTCAGGCTTTGCTAGAGTGGGGACTGTAAAATCTGACAGGAAAGGAAAGAGCCACGGAACTGGTGATGGTCTGAATCCAAGGCAGTACACCTGGCACAAGATATACTCTTATTAAATAACTGACTTCCTGCCTGAAGCTGCCCATGAAAATGCGTGTTTAGGCTACATTACCAAGTTATTCTACAATATAAACATCCAGAAATCTCTCAATACCCTGTTCTGTCCCTGTTTCCAATGAACCAATATCAACCAAAAGGAGCAGTATGTACACGTTCAAGTTTTACTAGTTAGATCACTGTTCGTAAAACAGAAGATTAGTCCTGTTAAAAGGCCAAAATAAGCAAAGCAGAATGCAAACAGAGGTAATACTGAATGTTGCCATTATGGGTGACTTCCTCCTACATATTTTTCAGTAATTTCTAACATTTCATTACACACACACACACACACACACACACACATAAATGCACATAAAAAAGATTTATTATCTTTTGCAACAAAAAAATCTAAGGCATATATATTTTTTAATCACTGGTAACTCATATCATGCTCATGTTGTTCAAAGGAAGAAAGTAACTATTTTGTATGAATCATTAATCAAAGTTGTTTTTTTGTTTGTTTGTTTTTGTTTTTGTTTTGACAGAAAGAGAGAGAGACAGCAAGAGAGGGAACACAAGCAGGGGGAGTGGGAGAGGGCTGAAGGCAGACGCTTAACGACTTGAGCCACCCAGGCATTCCCAAAGTAAGTTTTAACACAGAATCATGGGATTCATGCAACAGTGACTTAGCAGTGTGGAAAAAAAATTAAGAGATTTTTTTAAATTTAGGGGATTGGCTGCCCCTTTGGCTCAAGTCATGATCCCAGGGTCTTGGGATCAACTCCCAAATCGGGCTCCCTGCTCAGCAGGGAGCCTGCTTCTCCCCCTCCCACTCCCCTTGCTTGTGTTCCCTCTCTCACTGTGTCTCTGTCAAGTTAATAAATAAAATCTTTAAATAAAAAAAATGAATTACATATCACTATGACAGTCCTGCTTCAAGGTGTGAAGCATTCATTTGTATTCCATACAAAGCAATATAAATATATACAATTTAGTACAGGGCAATGTCCCTTTTCCAAAAATAACCTGCAGTATCAAAGACCATATAGTCAAAATTAAAACTGAAAGCACAATCATTACAAATAAAATAAGTTTGCCGCAAGTGAAGTTTAGTATAAAGCAGACCACAGTATTGTCCATTAAGAACTCAAAAGACTTAAATACCAAAATACCTAGTTTCACTATCATATAGAAGGTAGTCCATGGCACAGACCCCAACAATAATGCTTACAAGGCTCCAGTGTTTTATCTCACTGCACAGATTCTCAACTAGGTACAAAAGAAACCTACCATCATTTGCTATCAATATAGTTAAGCATCACAGAACACTAACAATCAGAGACTAAAAGCCCCTCTAAGCAAAATACAAATGTTCAGTTTTTTCTCTTGCAAATAGTGTTTGTCCTTCTGAATTCTGGGGTTGTGGAACACAGCTAAAATGTAAAACTCAAGGAAGAAAAATAGTTTAGTGGAATAGATATGTTCATTTATTGAACACCTACTACATTTAATTTCCTATAGAGCAACTTCTCAGTTTCATCTAACTCCAAGGATCATTTAAGGAATTTGATTTAAAATATGATAGAAATGATGACCCAGGCTCCGTCCCTGGAGACGGATACTCAAGGTCTCAAGTGGAGACTGTGACATTTAATAAATGTCCCAGAAGATTCTTCGGATCAGGCAAGTTTGAAAAACACGGCCCTAACAATACACATGGTTCTCTCAATGTTCACACTCAATCAGTTGTCAAGACCTACTGATTCTCCGTCTCTCTCTCAACTGGAGGACAAAAGGTACGAAAGCTGTGTTTGAACTGAAAATGGCAATGGGAATTGCCAATAATGAGAGGAACAGGATATCAGCCTGAGAGAATTCAAGTCTCAAAGCTGCAGCAGGCATTCCATTCACTCCCAGTGCATGCTTTCTGATGGGTCAATAATATCCCTTTTATAAAATGTTAAGTACTTGCCCAAAGTCACACAATTCGTTATGTTGGAACAGAAACCAGAGCTCCTACAGAGTAGTGCTTTCCACAACCCTATAGGGTTTTGGAACATTTTGCAAATTTTAATAGGCTCCTGAAAGGCACAGAAAGCAACAGATTTCAAAAGATGAGGGAAAAAACACACCCTTTTAAACACCTGGGATGTGTGGCTGTGAGGAGAGACGGCCTCACCACTATTTGCAGAGAAATACCATGTGACAGGCACCTGCGACTCTTGATCTCAAGGTTGTGGGTCTGAACCCCCCACTGGGTTTAGAGATTATTTAAAAATGAAATATTTTGAAAAAAGAAGAAACAGCCATGTAAGAAGTAGCAAACAAAATGATGAGACAACAAGCCCCATAGAACATTCATGAAGAATAAGGAACTCTGAAAGCAGAAGCTTGTCTGCTTCACTGGGTCACCATAAAAACACAGTGATTATGCAGAAGAATCGTATTTTATAAATTGTAACACTTGCTAAAAAGGGAATAACTCAATACAGGATTAATGGAGGAGCATTCTGGCTAATAGTAGTTCTGAACCTTGGCTGCACATTAAAATCACCTGTGGGGGGGGCGCCTGGGTGGCTCAGTGGGTTAAGCTGCTGCCTTCGGCTCAGGTCATGATCTCAGGGTCCTGGGATCGAGTCCTGCATCGGGCTCTCTGCTCAGCAGGGAGCCTGTTTCCCTCTCTCTCTCTCTGCCTGCCTCTCTGTCTACTTGTGATCTCTCTCTGTCAAATCAATAAATAAAATCTTAAAAAAAAAAATCACCTGGGGAACTCTTAAATAGCCTCAGGTATCTCAGACCAATAAGTCAGAATCTCTGGGAAGTGGGACCCAGGCATCAGTATTTTTTACACAAGTAGACGGAGGTAGATTCTTTACTGCCTACCAAGGAAGGGTCGCAAAAGACAGGTCATTTGGAAGGCAGAGTTTAAGGAGAAAAGGAGAAATTGGGTGACATACATTATACTGAAATCCATCTCACTTACATCTTTTTTTTTTTTTTAAAGATTTTATTTATTTATTTGACAGAGAGAGATCACAAGTAGACAGAGAGGCAGGCAGAGAGAGAGAGAGAGAGAGAGAGGGAAGCAGGCTCCCTGCTGAGCAGAGAGCCCGATGCGGGACTCGATCCCAGGACCCTGAGATCATGACCTGAGCCGAAGGCAGCAGCTTAACCCACTGAGCCACCCAGGCGCCCCCATCTCACTTACATCTTGAAGTGTATGTGTTCTAATATCTGCTCAAAGTCTGGGATTCTGAACATATCAGGTCACAGATCAAGTTCTCAATGTCATAGCTTCTCTAATTCCAAAAATAATGACAGACCACAATTCACTTATGACACCCAACAAAAGTCCACAAGGATATGCTGGGGCAAAGAACCCTGTTCTGGCTTAATAAAACAGTTTATGGTCGAAGCAATCTAGTTTCCAATCTTTCTTCACTGTTTTTTAGATGTATCAAGAAAAGATTTTTCAAGGTTGAAAGGAGACAAGACAGAGTTCAGTGTTCACCTGTGAATGAATACAAGTTAAATAAATATCTCCACCCAGGAATTTCCCATTACTAAGGGCAAATCACAGGGCATACTATCTTTTGTAATCCCTCCCTCTGATCCAATCCTGTAAAACTTCATTTTATAAGCTGATGATGGAAACCAAGATTTGGGCCTCCAGCCAAACATCCCTATTACATGAAATAAAGGACATCCCCACCCTCCTCAGCAGTTACCTTAAAAAAAAAAAAAAAATAGGAAAGGAGAAAGAAATGGTAGCATTCAACCAGATTCAAAAGGTTTTATTCAAATATCCCTTATTAACACACAACAGAAGAAACACCATACTTGAAAGTGCTCATTCGACTCACTCCCTTGAGCACCGGGTCTAACTTGTGGCTCATACACTTATATAACAGTTCTGAACATCTGATTTATGCAAGCCTTTTTGTCCAGGCATCTTTGAGTGACACAATACCCTAGAAAAAACGTTTGCACACCAGATACCTATAAAGTTCTGTATACAGGGTGCTCCAAGAGTGGGAGAAGAGAAAGGTTTTCTAGTGGTGATGTCTGAAAGTCAATAAGGAGATGATAAATCTCACCAACCTATATTTACTCTGGGTGCTCTCCTACCCCAACTCCCCAGGGTGCTCTACAATCTCTCTGTATTCACAAATCACTTCTGACCAAGAGAAATTTGGAGGGAGTGGGGACATGACTAGCCAGCACACGCTTACAAACTCTGGAGGCAACTTCTTTTCATCTGGACCCCGAGGCTGGCTGCTTCCAGGAGGCAGGCAGTTTGCAGCACTGACTTAGCAGAGGGAAAGGGTAGGGGAGAGGGCAGACAGATCCTCTTCCTTCAGGTCCCAGGTACGCGCAGCCCCCTGCCCCAACACAAATACAAACATAAAGAGAAGCGTGAAAGGAAAGGACCGCTTTACAACTCTGACAGTTTTCTGACAAGACTACACTGACATTTCAGCCCATCAGCATCTCCTACAAAATGCAAGCAGGAAAAGTAAAAGAGGAAGTCTTAGTAAAATTAGTCCGTCTTACTGGAAGGTCCAGTAAGGTAGGCAAAGCTCTAAGTGCTCAACAGCTACACGACCTGGAATAGTTGTAGACAGAAGTTAGCTGCCTCGACGTTATGATCCTCAAAATTTTTAGTCAACAGACCACTTCAGAAGGACAAAACTGCCATGTCTTCCCAACAACTGTGTCTGATTACTCATGACCCATTACAAACCCTGACAGGAAACAATGACCAAGAAAGTTCTGCTGACTGCTATAACATACGAAGCCTAGATCAGAGTTTAGATAAGACAGTATTGAAAACAGGCACAAAAACCAGTACAAGAATGTTCCCAACAGCATTTATATGACGAATGGCTATGCAAAACATGGTATATATCCACACGACGGAGCACTATTCAGCCATAAAAAGGAATGAATATTAATACCTGCTATGACACGGACAAGTTTTGAAAACATTATCCTAAGTGAAAGAAGTTAGACATAAAAGGCTACATATTACATGAATCCGTATACACTAAATGCCCAGAATAGGCAAATTTAGAGAGACAGAAAGATCAGTGGTTGCCAGAGGGCTGCCTGGGCTGGCGGGGGGGTGGTGGTGTGATAGAGGAATAACAGTTGATGTGTCCAGCGTTTGGGGGGATGAAGATGTTCTGGAGTTAGATGCTTGCATAGTTCCATGAGTATACTAAAAAACACTGATCTTTTACTTTAAAAAAAATGAATTTTATAGTTGTGAATTAGATCTCAATTTTTTAAAGGGTAAATGTATGGTATGTGAATGGATATCCCAATAAAGTTGTTATTAAAAAAAAGACAAAGAAAGGCCAAGGAATTATACCAAATAAAAGGAAATTAAAAAGATACATGACAAGTAAATGCAGTATCTGATCTTCAACTAGATCCTGTACTAGAAGGAAAAAACGCTGTGAAGAATCTTACTGAATCAACTGACAAGACTAGAATACAAATGATAGAAAGGACAGGGGTATTACATCAACGTTAGGTTTACTGGAGTTGACAGCTCTGCTGGTTCTTTGGAGACCCACTGAAGTGGCTGGGGATAAACGGCCATGATGTGTCAACTTATTCTCAAGTGGAAAAAATATATCATGTATATACATGAAAAGAGAGTAGATGATAAAGCAAAGGGAGCAAACTGTTAATAGTAAACGTTGATTTTTTTCTTTCTGCATGTTTAAAATTATTTCCAAAAAAGTTTAAAAATACATGCTCTAAGGTACAAAAATTCTACTTCTAATAATTTGTCCCATGTAATATTTGCCCAAGTATATTCTATGTGAAATGCTGTTCACTGAAAAACATGTTTATAATTTGTAAAATGTCAGAAACAGAAATAATCTCAATGCCAGTGAATAAATGGGCTAAATATATTATTATGTCAATGTAGTATTATTCCTTATGACTATTTTCTAAAAAGAAAGATGTCTGTCTGTATGGATGGATGTAGAATGGTTTCCACAAATATATTCTTTAAGTTTTTTCTTAATTGAAGTATAGTTTACATACAAGGTTATATTAGGTTCAAGTGCACAACATGATTTGACAATTCTGTATATTACTCAGTACTTACCACAATAAGTGTAGTCACCATCTTTCACCATACATTATTAAAATACTATTGACTCTATTCCCTATGCTGTACTTTTCATCCTTGTGACTTATTTCAAAAACATATTTTGTGAAACAAAAACCAACAAAACAACAGGGACGTATGAAGAATGGGGTTCTCCCTAGTAACAAAAGCAATTAAAGCCTTAGCAGCTCAGGCATGTATTGATTTCGTTAGGAAAGAATTTAAAACTGTTCTCTGTATGTATTAAAAAGCTATTTATTTATTTGTAGATAGGAATAATTTTCTCTCCTCCAACACTGATCATATAAAGTTTCCTAGTGAAAAAATAATGCAATCTGGATGCCATTCTCTCCTAGTTACCTCAAAATCTCTCTTTATATATATATATATATATATATATAT
>NW_019154091.1:38959775-39010823 GCF_002288905.1 Enhydra lutris kenyoni
GAGCCCGATGCGGGACTCGATCCCAGGACCCCGAGATCATGACCTGAGCTGAAGGCAGCGGCTTAACCCACTGAGCCACCCAGGCACCCCAAAATCTCTCTTAATAGCTGAAAAGATACCTCATCAAGCAAGGTATACACATGCTTATTCAAATAAGCATATGAAAAGATGCTCAATGCCATATCAGGAAAATGCAAATTAAAACAAAAGTGAGATACGTCTACACACCTCTTAGAACAGCCACAATCTTGAACACTGACAGCACCAAATGCTGGCAAGGATGTGGAGCAATGGAACTCATTCACTGCTGCTAGGAATGCAAAATGGTACAGCCACTTTGGAAGACAGTTTGGCAGTTTCTTCTAAAATTGAACATACTCTTCGATCCAGCAATCACATTCCTTGGTATTTTCCAAAAATAGAGGAGAATATGTCCACACAAAAACCTGCCCAAGGATGTTTATAGCAGCTTTATTCAGCTTGAAAGCAACCAAGAAGTCTTCAGTAGGTGAATGGATAAACCAACTCTGGTACATACATAAAATGGAATAGTAGTGGTAAAAAGAAGTGAGTTATCATGCTACGGAAAGCCATGGGGGACACTTAGATGCGTATCACTAGGCAAAAGGAGGCAATGTGATGTCTATGCACTGTACGATCCCAGGTCTATGGCATTCTGGAGAAGGCTAAACTGTGAGGGCAGTAAAAAGGCTGCAGGGGCTTGTGGGGAGGGAGAGCGGATGAATCAGTGGCGCACATAGGATTTCTAGGGCAATAGAACTGTTCTGTAGGATACTATAACGGTAGGTAAATGTCACTTACACATTTGTGAAAACCCACAGGATGTACAGCACAAGAAGTGGATCCTAGTGTCAACTGTGGGCTTTAGTAAACTATAACAATAAGAAAGAAAAAATCTCTTAATAAACTTCTTAAAATTCAAATACAACATGTATACTAAAAAGCATACAAATATGAATGTACAACCAAAGAACTCTTTTTTTTTGTTTTTTTGTTTTTTTAAAGATTTTATTTATTTATTTGACAGAGAGAGATCACAAGTAGGCAGAGAGAGGCAGAGAGAGAGGAGGAAGCAGGCTCCCTGCCTAGCAGAGAGCCCGATGCAGGGCTCGATCCCAGGACCCTGGGATCATGACCTAAGCCGAAGGCAGAAGCTCTCACCCACTGAGCTGCCCAGGTGCCCCAAAAGAACTCTTAACAAAGTTAGCGTATTCATGTTAACTAGCTCCCTGATCAAGGAATAGAAGACTCCAGAAGTTGGCCTCATCTACTGTCCCATCAATCAATCTCCTTCCTATAAAGATCACTGCCATCCCTCCTTCTTACACCACAGATTCGTTTTGCCTCTTTTTGCCTGTCTAAACTCTTCTGCTCAACACTATATTTGAGTCCATGTTGTAAATAGCAATAGTTTTTCCTGGTCACTGCTATACAGTATACCTATCCATTCTACTGACACCTAGGCTGTTTCCAGTTTAGAGCTGTTACAAATGGTACTATAAACATTCTTGTACGTGACTTCTGGTGACCAGAAGGACACATTTCTGCTGGGTATGCACTTAGGAGTGGATTTACTGGATCGGAGGTATGATGAATAGAACAGCTTTACTATAATACTACCAAATTTCCAAAGTAGTTATACCAATTAACAATTCTACCATCAGTGTTCAAGAATACTAGTTGCTCTAAATCTTTGTTCATACTTGATATTTTCAAGTTTTTGTTGTTGTTGTTTGCTTTTAAATTTGTTATCTAGGTCAGCATCTAGCAGTAATTCGCCGTGGTTTTATTCAGCATTCTTTGATGACTAATACATTGACCATCTCCGAGAACTTTCACATTTATATCTACAATTGACCTGAAATCTATTTTTATGTATGATGTGAAGTAGGTGTCAAAACTGTTTTTTTCTGATATGGACAGGCTATGCAATTGAACCAGGATCATTTACTCAGAAGACTTTTCTTTCCACACTGCTGTTTAATGCCACCTTAATTATAAATTGTGTGTGTGTGTGTATGCACGCATAAATATACATACTTACATATATTTACTGCATACACACACATGTATTTTTATGGGTCTGTTCTGGTCTCTATCCACTGACCTGCAGTAATTCCACACTGCACATCCAATAGCGTAAATCCTACAATTTTTTTTCTCTTTGATATTATTACCTTGACTATTCTTGCTGTTTGTGTTTCCATATAAATTTTAGAATCAGCTTGTGTAATGATTTTAGACATCTTTCACTGGATTTATTTAGTTCCAAGTATTTGAATTTTTTGATGATACTATAAATGTCATCTTTTTAGAACTTCATCTTCTGGTTATTACCGTTATACAGAAATACATATTTTGTATATAGACGTGGTATCTAGGAATATTACTGAACTTACCTTTAACAAAGTATTATTTTTAATTTACATGAATTAAAATTTATATTTTCTGGTGTATAGTTCTAGGAGTCTTGACCAAATGTAATGTAGGAATACATGGTTGTAGGAATACAACCATGATACAGAACAGTTCCATCACCCCCAAAAAAACTCCCTCATGCCACTCCTTTGTAATCAACTCCTTCCCCGACCCTCAAAGCCTGGCAACCACTCACGTGTTCTCTGTACCTACAGTTTTGCCCTTCTAGAATAGGACTTAAATTGAATCACAGAGTGTATAACTTTTTGAGAATGGCTTCTTTCACTCAGTATAATTCCTTTAAAATTTTTCTGTGTTGTGGCATACATCAATAGTTTATAGGGATGTACCACACTTTGTATATTCATTCACCAGTTGTAGGAAATTTGGGTTCTTTCTAGTTATTGGTGATTACACATAAAGCTGCATAACCATTTGAATACAAGTCTATGCAAGGACATAAAGTTTGCGTTTTTAAGTAAATACCTAAGAGTAAGGCTGGTGAGTCATATGAGAAGTGTACACTTATCTTTATAAGACACTGCTAAACTATTTTCCAAAGCAATTGTACCATTTTGCACTCCCACCAGCAACACATGAAAATTCCGTTTGCTCTCCATCCTCATCAGAATTTGGTATCATATTTAGGAAGTCCCCATTTTTGTTTGCAAAGAGCTTTGTATCATGAACAGATATTAGATTTTAACAAATGTTTCACCTTGAATACACTGAGATAGTCATATGATTTTTCTATTTTTACAGGTAATGTGGTGAATTATATTGATTTTAATACTATCAAAATACTTATGTATATATTTCCTATTTAATTAGAAGAAGCTCGATTATCATACAAATCATGATCAAATTTTAAGTTACTCTGATAAAAAGGTAACATGGACAATGAAGTCTAATGCTATTCTAAAAGCTACTACCTAGCCAAAATTGTAGGATCGCTTCAGTCACATTTCCTTGCAAATCTTTCCCCAAGAAATACAGAACAGATAAGAGAAATGGTGACCAAATCAGTCTTAGAGCAGTATGTACCACTCTAATGTTTAAAATGTGGATTCTGGGGGCACCTGGGTGGCTCAGTGGGTTAAGCCTCTGCTTTCAGCTCAGGTCATGATCTCAAGGTCCTGGAATCAAGCCCCGCGCCAGGCTCTCGGGCTCTCTGCTCGACAGGAAGCATGCTTCTCCCACTCTCTGTGCCTGCCTCTCTGCCTACTTGTGAACTCTCTCTGTCAAATGAATAAATAAAATCTTTTAAAAAAAAATGTGGATTCTGAAGCATCTAAAAGGGAAGAGAACTTCTATTACAAATGATAAATTATAGTATAAAAATGTTATTTTTCCCATGCAACATAAATAAATGGATAAATAATGAAAACATCTGATAGCTGTATATATACATTATAAATTTATGAAATTAACATTTCATAAATCATTTGGAGCGGAAATCTTATATCCTTTTGGTAACGATGACATTAACAAATTCTGGTCTACTAATTACCAACCATAAGTTAGTTTTATCTTTTCACTTTACCTGTTCTCTGGGGGTTGTGTGTTTTCACAACCTAATGATCAACCATAACCAGAGAGCTGGGTGATGAGAAGCCCCACAGGGCCCAGATAATCTTTTGCAATGAAACTGTCATAATGTTATCAAATGTACTTTCAATTCTTGAGTTCTGCAGAGTCTAGGTTAAGAATGACCTAGGGTGGCTCTGCACATTTTGGCAGCTTCCCATACTGTCCACACTGTCGCTCTCTGAAGTTACCTTAGTCTTCTGCATTACCTCCCCTGTTCACAAACTCAGCTCTATTCGGTATCTTGGCAAAAGAAGAGATGGGTAATGTTCCATCAAGACCTGACAACAGGGGCGTCTGGGTGGCTCAGTGGGTTAAAGCCTCTGCCTTTGGCTCAGGTCATGATCCCAGGGTCCTGGGATCAAGCCCGCATCAGTCTCCCTGCTCTGTGGGGAGCCTGCTTTCCCCCGCCCCCTCTGTCTGTTCTCTGCCTACTTGTGATCTCTGTCTGTCAAAAAAATAAATAAAATCTTATAAAAAACAAACAAACAAACAACAAAAAAAAAACCCCTGACAACATACCAGAAAGCAACGCAGATGCCATGGATAGCCAAGCATAAAGGCAATGCCAGACTGGAGATCTTGAGTTCTATTGCAAGCACTACGAACTCCTCCCTCTTTCTGGGTCACCATGCACATTCCTCACCCATTTGCATATGGTTTACTGGATTTTACTTCTTTTTTTTTTTTTTTTTTTTTTTTTTACTTCTTGCTCTTACTGCCTCGTAGAGTGCTATTAGCATTAGAGCATTCTAAGTCCCAGCACCATATGGTGATAACATGTAACTCCATATAACTAAGATGAGCTCACAGAAGACTGGTCACCTGCCAAGTAGTATCCACAAGATGCAAAAAATTGTAGATTTCAGTGCTTGATATTTTCAAGTAATTCTAAGCATATTATAGCACAGCCCACAGTATCCTTCAACCTCAACCACCATAATCCTATTACTTCTTTTAACTACTACCATACTATCATTATGAAAGTCACAAAGAATAAACAAATCAGTTGGGTAATTCTCTAAAGCTGGCATTTAACCCAAAAAAAGCTGGTTTTACAGAAATAAAAATTCACTGAACTTGGACTGGGTGTTCTGTTTGCTCTGTGAATTTAAAACAACAAATACGCTGTCCAGTGAACTTTGGCTTCTATTTCCTCATGTGAGTAGGTTTTTAAAAAACAACAACTGCCATATATCTCCAGGGCAAAGTACAATGTACCCACTAAAGGACTGTGTAGAACAGTAGTTAAAGAACTAATCTTTAGGCTCAGGGTTTGAGGGTCATACCACCAGTATGAAGAGCAAAAGGAGTAAAGTTTGTAAAAGTTAATAAACTAAAGATCTGACAAAGCTTTTGTGGAGTGCTTCTTACTAATCATCAACAAAAACTTCTCACTCTAGGGGTATTACTGAGGATGGAAAGAAATGTTAGCTGCTTGAGGTCAGGTGGTAAAAGGCAATACTCTCAAAACTAAGAATTTTAACACCTCAGTTATCATCTTGTCTATCCCCATGGTTTAATAGGTAATGAGGAAGAAGAGTTGGAGAATGAGTCTGAGGCCTCAGATTCTCTTTGGAATACAAAGCCCTCAACTAAGCAAGCTGTACTGGTAACAGCTAGAGATGGGAGAGGCTACTCCACAGTTCCTATACTCCACTCCTTCCATTTTTGTATCCCTGTGTGATCACGCCTGATCTGTGAGAAGTTCTAAATTGCCAATCCATATTTTAAAAACAAAATGGCATTTTATTTAAAAAAAAAAATCAGGGCGCCTGGGTGGCTCAGTGGGTTAAGCCTCTGCCTTCAGCTCAGGTCATGATCCCAGGGTCCTGGGATCGAGCCCCACATCGGGCTCTCTGCTCGGCGGGGAGCCTGCTTCCCCCTCTCTCTGCCTCTCTGCCTACTTGTGATCTCTCTCTCTCTGTCGGATAGATAAATAAAATCTTTAAAAAAATAATAAATAAAAATAATAAATAAATAAATAAATAAATCAAATAACACAATTAAAAACGGGCGAAGGACTTAAACATTTCTCCAGAGAGCATATACAAATGGCCAACAAGTAGATAAAAGATGCTCAGAACCTTATGCACTCTTGGTGGATTATAAAATGATGCAACCATTATGCAAAACAGCACAGAAGCTCCTCAAAAAAAAAAAAAAAAAAGTGAAAAAAAAACAGAACTACTAAGTGATGCAACAATCAACTTGTGGATATATAGCTAATGGAACTGAAAGCAGGGTCTCTAAGAGAGAACTGTACGCCCATGTTCATAGCAGCATTATTCATAATGACTAAAAGCAACTCAAATGTCCGACAGATGAATAAATGAAGCGTGGCTATACGTAAAATGATAATACAATATTAATCAGCTTTCAAAAGGAAGGAAATCTTGTCACAGGCCACAACATGGATGAAACCTGAAGACATTATGCTAAGCAAAATAAATCACAAAAAGACAAACACTATAGGATTCCTCTTACATGAAGTATCTAAAATAATCAAAATCATAGAAACAGACTATAGAATGATTACCAGGGGTTGGGGGCAGGGAGAAATGGGGATTTGCTGGTTAATGAGCAAAGAGTTTCAGATCTGCAAGATGAAAAAATTCTAAAGATAGGTTTTACAACAAAGAGAACATACTTAACACTACTAGTTAAATTGGCATTTTATGTTGTTTTGACCACAACAGGAAAAAAGGAAAAAAAAAAAAAAAGACAACAGATCTCTCACTTTTTCTTGCTGTGTCCCTCTCTACCTTTCACATTCTAAGGAAGCCAAGAAGTGTCCCAGGACAGTCTTTCTCTCCCCAGATCCACTGTGTCTGCAATCACAGAAGGGAAGGAGAAATGGCCAGGAGAGGACCTCAAGCGGACTGGCCTCCACTTCTGTGACTTTATCCCCCAGCCTAGGAAAGTGGAGACTGGTGTGTTGGACCCCCAGTTGAAGAACGCCCAGGGAGAAGAATAAGGAGTCTTTTATGGTGATTTGTTTAAATTACGAAGAGTGGAAAATAAAGAGATGGTGCCAAATGCAAACTCCTTGTTGACTAAGTGCATGCTATATTTCCTTGCATTCCTTCTAATACCTCACTCTTACAAATCACTCAGTAAATACTCGTTCACACTGATAACAATGACATATTGATGACTACTGGCAAAAAGAATGGATCTTCTGTCCAAAAAAAAAAAAAAAAAAAAAAGCCTAACAGACTCAGAAGCCAAAGTGCTTATTTTTAATGAATGAAGGGTCACTTCCATAGTAAAAAATCTCCAATGATTTCATAACTTTCACTAAAAACTTGTATAAAACTACTTTTTCCTGGCAAGTGAATACCACACTGGCTAACATTTGTACTTGGAAATTCCCCCACCCTCCCAAAAAATACTGTATCTCTTTAAACTAACATCATTAATTACATTCTATAATGAGACAGCCAATGACAGCATCTAAGATCCTTCAACGCAGGTCATTCATCTACCAGGGAAAAAAACGCTTGAGTTTGTCTTTCAGTTGGACTGTAGACAAGAGAAGAAGGGGTTTTCCGCTGTACATGATTTTTACTGTTGGTTATAAAATCAAACTTCCTGAATATTTACATTAACAAGGCTCTTAGTCACTCACATAAGGAAAAATGAAAACAATTGCTTTAATTACATACTTAAGAGGGTTTCGGGAGAGGAAAAAGTTTCTAATATTTGGATATTATATGGTAATGAAATCAGATGCCTCTAAGCTACCCTTAAGCTGTTTAAAGCAACTGTTAAATTTGTAGACATACATGCATTTTGTTCTTAAAAATACACCTCAAAGCGTCGGTGCCTTTGGTCCCTTAAATGCCACAGTTAACAATGTTAATCTCCAGGGTCTCCCAATACTGATAAACCACAAATAAAATGCAGTGGGATCATTCTGTAAGATTTTTGATGGATAGAAGATGAAAACTTTTTAGGTTAACATTTTAACAGCCTCTTTTATAAGCAGTGTAATTGCTCTGCAATTTGCTAGAGTTGGGAATAGGATTTTCAACTCACTGTATGTCCAAATTCATATAATTTTGACAGAGTTTTATAAGAGGAAGCAGACCACTGCTCTCGCTGAAACGCAAGTAGAATCCCATTTTTTTTTTTTAGTAGAATCCCATTTAAAGGCACTTGAAACCTCAAAGGTTCTGCCTCATTCAAGTAGAATTTAGTTGCCACAATGCATGAAGGGAATCACTTTCCTTTAGTTGTCCTTTAATTTTATCCAAGACAAATATGTGGTGCAATAATATTAACAAACAAGAACAAACACCCAACAAGCAAAAGGGGATTTCTACCAGGTTCCTAACCATAGCATTTAAAATTAAGCCTCCTGGTAGGATAACTTGCATTTTCTTGGGACACTGCACGAGAGTGTTCTGATTATAGACTACACACATGTATATACATGTTCCTCTATAAAAATAAAAATGTATTTCATTTTCCACTTTCAGTGGAAATTTGGGGCAGAATATAAGTAACTGCCCAAAAATCAAAACCTCATTTTAGCTTTAACCTTCTATACCATCAAGATCTTTATTAGAGATACTACTCAGTAATGTGACTAGGAAACATTTTCCTATCTTCTCTTTAATCTTGTCCACTTTTTTGTTAAATATTCTTATACTACATGTAACTAAGAGGTGACACGATTATATTTCTCCTGAATAGGTAATAGAGACCAATTATTGTACAGTACCTCAACTATATAACTATTAAAATGTCATCAATAGGAAAAACATAAGGAAAAAAACATGATTTAGAATCATATTTGTGGGGCACCTGGGTGGCTCAGGGGTTAAAGCCTCTGCGTTCAGCTCAGGTCATGATCCCAGGGTCCTGGGATCGAGTCCCACATCGAGCCCCACATCGGGCTCTCTGCCCAGCGGGGAGCCTGCTTTCCCCTCTCTCTCTGCCTGCCTCTCTGCCTACTTGTGATCTCTGTCAAATAAATAAAAATCTTTTTAAAAAATTTTTTTAAAAATCATATTTGTTCTTCTCACTGACTTTGATCCTCCTTCCCACCATCTCAAATCCTTTTTGTGAACAGTACTGCATATACAACAAACTGATAAATGATATCTATTGGAACTAAATTCTTTTGTCTCCTGTTAGTAAAAACTAAATTATTACAATTTCACTCTTGAATCTGCAGTCCCAAAGCTGGCCCACTCAATATTTTCATATACTGATGCTCACAGCCAAACCTGAGGGACTTACCGGCACTACACCAAACTCATGGCGTTGCTATTTTCTCCTACTACAATGGACTACAATAGGTTATAATAATAAAATTTAAATGTTGGTAAGGCACTAAGAGTCAGACTACCCAGTGCAGTGATTTAAATAGTTACTTTAACCACATTGTGATGGAAATCTTTCAAATATACGGTCATCTCCATGACTCCTGCTGCACCCAGCTCTGTACCTGCCCAGGCCCCATTCTCCCTGCACCCAGCACACGGGAGAACTCACTTCACCCCCCAGTCCTCTCTGCCCTCCAGGGCTTATCTCTCCACTCTGTCCACAGCCCAGTCCTGCCTGCTGCTGTTCCCATGATCACCAATGTCTACACCACTCACTCTTGTTTCATAATTTCTTCTTTCTAACCTTATTTGTCTTCTGTCATTCCTCAGTTTCCTTAGGGGGAAAAAAAGGTCAACAGCCTCCCTGGTTGGAAGGAACAAACAAGTGCCATGAGCCCCCATTCTCCTCTCAATTATAAAAATAACTCTTCTATTGCCATTTGAGAAGAAAATGAGCAAGTACTCCTAATTTTGAGCACAGATCTAAATGAGTATGAACAGATATCTATGTATGTGCATACATGTGGGCTCTTTGCTTTTCTAGTTTAAAAAAAGAAAAACAGGGAGAACAAATGCTCATTTTTTTGTTCAGTTGCAGAGTGCTTTTTACCAGTTCCTGCCTCCTGTCTATCCTTTATCCAATCACTTTCTGATACTATATGACCTTCCACACATTATGGTCTCTGCGTCACATGGCTCATCGCACACACTAGGATATTCCCTTCTTCCTGATAAATTAGTTAAGATGGGAACATTACTTAATTTATATAGATGTCTATGTCAGATTTCTCTAAAAATATGTTAGGACATGGTGCTAGTCTATATCAGCATTACAGAAGTGTGACCCAGAGACCATTGGTAGGAGGTCCCTGAGAGCCTTTCAGGGGATCCACACTGGCAAAACTATGTTTAGTAACAGGAAGATGTTATCTGCCTTTTTTGCTCTCATTCTCTCATGAATGTACAACAGCAAATCTAGAGGATACATGGTGTGTGATAATGTATCATGCTGACAACTAGTGAAACTAGTTTATTTTAGAAAAACTAGTGTTTTTTAGAATTTTCTAAGGCAGTCAGTTTAAGGCATAAATATATACATTTTCAGAAATAAGTTGTGTTCTCAGTACTTCCAAGTTCCTAGCAAAATCAATCTTTGCTAATATCTGCTATAATCTCCACAACTTCATTATCATCCAATGAATTCACTCAGTATTTAAAGGAAAAGAAATCAAATGTTTTAAACACTGAGAAGACAAGCTCTTTAAAAGTAAAAGACTTTACATATTAGAAATAAGCCACTGAGGCATTATCCAGGGTAAATAACCACACTGCACTGGTTGGAACAGTGCGCACAACAGCTGAGAAACTGATGAAGCTTGGTATGGTTAACACTGCTGAATGTCTGCTGGATGGAAAGTCTGTAAAAGAAATCACAGCAGTGCCACTTAGAAATGATGCAGTATCTCATCAAATTAATTGTTATGAGTAGTTACATGAGTTAGAAGTTAGCATCTCGCCTTAAGGACTGTACTTCGGCTTTATAAGTAGAAAAATCCATAGACACAGGTAGACTTACTGTTTTGTTTTCACTATTCCCGTATCCATGCCAACTAATCAAAGTAGGTCTTCTTTTATGTGAATGGTTGCAACAAATAAGAATGCTGTTGAATTACTCAAAGTGTTAAGTAACTTTTTTGAGTGTCATGATTTATCCTGAAAGAACTATGTTGATATCTGCTCTGATGGTGCAAAAGCAAAGACGAGCAAAAGTGCTGATGCTTTTGCGTGAATCAAGGCAGAAGTATGAAACTGTACTTGTAATAAGCATATTCTTCACTACATCAGTCATTTAAAAAAAAAAAGCCAGTTTCACTTCACAATGTCCTTGATAAAACATTAAGGGTTATTAATTTTATTTCACCTCTCTCTTGAGAACTTGGTCTTTTTCATAATCTGTGTGAGGAAATGGGAGGTACACAAAAAACACTTGTGCTGCATACTTAATAGGAGTCTTAAGGAAAATAATTTATACAATTGTTGGAGTTAAAAGCTAAACTATACTTTTTTCACAGAATACCATTTTTGCTTAAAAGAATGACTGGCAGACAACACTTATTCAGACTGAGGTATTTGGCAGGCATTTTTTCTAAAATGAATAAAGTGAGCCTGACACTTCAAGGAAAAAACTGACAATATCTGTTGCCGATGATAAAATCTGAGCTTTCAAGAAAAGGTTAGAATTTTGGAAAACTTGAACTCAACAGCAAAATCTTGACCACTTCCCAATTCTCAAAAGCATTTTGAGGAGAATAACAGTCAAATTAATGAATGTGATTTGTTAAATATTGTGTAATCAAATGTGTCAACATTTGAAAGATCTGTATAACTCAGTAAACCATTATTTTTCAAATAACCAACGATGTTACAAAATCACACACAGGTCAAAGATCCATTCAAAGTTCAAGATGGACCAATAGAATTTTAATGTTACAGAATATTTAAAAAATCACTGGTATGGTTTCAGATTCAACACTGCAACTAACTTTTAAGGATCTACCACTTGATGAGTTTTGATGTGACAAAGGATACTCAATTATGAAAGCGATTAAAACAGTCTACTCTTTTTCTACTATGTATCTGTGTACAGAGGGCTTTCCCCATATAATTCAAATAAAACTATCACAACAGATTGGAATACAAAAGCAGTTATGAAAATCCAACTGTTTTCTATTAAGCAACACAGTAAAGAAAGTGGCAAAATGCAAATGTCACACTTATCACTCTATTTTTTGCTTTGGGCTATCTTTTTCATGAAACTGTGTTATCTATATTAACCTTTAATGAGTTTGTTATTTTTTTTTTTTTAAGATTTTACTTATTTGTCAGAGAGAGAGAGAGAGCACACAAACAGGCAGAGGCGGAGAGAGAAGCAGGCTCCCTGCCGAGCAAGGAGCCCGATGCAGGACTCAATCCCAGGACCCCGGGATCATGACCCGAGCCAAAGGCCGCGGTTTAACCGACTGAGCTACCCAGGAGTCCCAAGTTTGCTATTTTTAAATGAATAAACATTTTAAATATTTCTCAGAGTTCATTTCTAATATGTTGAATGTTGATATAGTCCACATAAACAAAAGATCTTTGGGGTCTTTGATAATTTTTTAGGAGTACAAGGTGTCCTGACACCAAAATGTTTCAAAACCAGTGGTTTATAATACCGCAAAGAAAGAGCACTTGTAAGAATGTATATATAATAAAATAAGCACCTGAAAACGAATCAGAAGATCTTGGCTCCAGGTCTAGCACCACTTCTTACTTGCTTTGGGATCTGGATAAATTACTTAGTCTAAGTTCTTAGTTTCCTCATCTGTAAAATGGATAACTCATATCTTGTTCTGAGGATAAAAGAAAAAATATGTCAAAGCAATTTATACACTATAAGTATGTTATTATTACAAGTCTCAAAGTTGAGTTTTAAATACATCTAATGACCAAATTTCTCCTTATTTTAAAAAATCCATTACTAAAAGCAGAACTTACAGAAAATGTGAAGAGGAGATCTTTGATTAGTCAATTAGCTCAAATGTCCAACCACAAAAGTTATTGTAGTAAATGTCTTCCTCTACAGTTATAATTGACAATGTATATTTCAATTATGGGTATTTCCAATTATAGATAAAAATACAGACAATAATAACATACCCCAATGTACCCATCACCTAGCTCCAACAATTATCAAAAATTTGCCAATAATGGGGTACCTGGGTGGTTCAGTTGGTTAAGCAGCTGCCTTCAGCTCAAGTCATGATCACAGGAGTCCCAGGATCGAGCCCCACATCAGGCTCCCTGCTCAGCAGAGAGCCTGTTCCTCCCTCTCCCTCTGCCTGCCGCTCTGTCTACTTTTGCTATTTCTCTGTCAAATAAATAAATAAAAACTTTTTTTAAAAATTTGCCGATATTGTTTTGCTTCCCATTTGTGTGTATGTTTGTGCCTATCCTGAAATACATATATTAGAGAGCATTTCATTTTGCCTATAAATACTTCCATACATATATTAGAGAGCATTTCATTTTGCCTATAAATACTTCCATATGTTTCTTTAATAGATGAGAATTTTTTAACATGATCACAATACCATTAACATGAATAAAAACTTAATGGTTATAATTCTTATATATCATCCAATACACACTTCATGTTTCCTGAGTATCTCCAGAAAAAAAGTCTTGATAGTTTTTAGTTGGTTCGTATCATCAAAAAAAATCACTTACCAGTTCATTTTCAAGTGAACACAAGATTTTAAGCTAAAGCTAGGAAGGAAAAGGAAATAATATCATGCTTTATATACCATGTCCAATCTACAAAACAAAGTCAACAACTATCTTCCTGAGGAATGTGCTTCTCTCCCAACCAAACAACAAACAAAAATAACAAAAGAAACCCACTATAAAATAGGCCAGACTAGCAACACTTCAGTGTTCTGAGATGAGACCAGAAGACACACCTCAGTTACTCAGGAAGAGAGAGCTGATAGGAGACAATCACCCACCACTTCGGAAAAGATGAGGTCAGGTCTGCCACAGCACCAGGACAAGCTGAAGCTGAGGTCAGGGTCCAGGTTCTAGAGTGAGCAACACTGCTCAAACAAGTCAGGTGGCCAAGACTATAAGGCAACCCCTTGCAGGTTTCAACTCAAAGCTCAAAAAACAATGCTCTAAGCTAGAGATGTAATGGAACCATGGTCAAAAGTGACAGTTTTGAGAATTTATTCAATTTGTTCAGCAAACATTTATCAAAAGACGACTCTACTAGGCACCACCCAGGATATGAGTGGTATATTTTTAAAATTTATACAATGCAAACAATAAGCAGGATACAGCTCTCTACACATGTCTTTCCCCATTGATTTTAAGGGGAAGAATGGAAATTATTTAATATTAATGACCTTGTCATTTACCATTACAATTTATAGTGCATCTTTTCTCTGTAACCTACAGTCTGACCCACCCCTCATGCAGTCACTAAAACAAATCTGAATTCTATTGTCCTTCTCACACACACCAGACCCCTAGTGTCTATATCTACAATTCTCTGAATATTTAGTTTAGAAGGAGACCAAGGTAATGCTAAAGAATTTCCCACCTCCTCTGAAAACTGTTTTCTTTTCCATACGATTATCCCAAGTACGTCAGAATGAATTGTAGAAGCATATGTAATATACAAGTAATATAAATCCTTTTTAGAATCCTTTACCTCAATTTCACCTATAGATCTTTTCATTTAAAACATATTTCTTACAGAATGTTTGAGAAGTACTTCATAAATGTGTCTAAAAACATGTAATAGTCACTAAAAAAATTTGGTTGACACGATGAAGAACATCTTCTCAACAGCAACAAAACCTAGTGGTTAGATAACTACAGTGAGTCCAGACTTCCCCATTTCGGAACTGATATTTTGCTTCAAATTTCTATTGTAGAAAAACAGTATAGGGGTGTCTGGGAGGCTGTTAGTTAAGTGTCTGCCTTGGGCTCAGATCATGACCCCAGGAGAATCAAGCTGCAGATCTGGATATCTGCTAGGTGCGGAGTCTGCTTCTCCCTCTCACTCTCCCTCTGTGCTCTAATAAATATTTGTATCATTTACATTCATTAGAATATTATACACAAAATAAAGTAAATGGGAACCTAACTAGCTTTCTATAATTTCCTTGACCCTGCCCATTATCTTCATTAGACATCTCATTTGTCATCAGATTTTCCTCTTCTCTCACTAGAATGTAAGGCCCATAAGGACAAAAACTTTATTTTCCACTGTATGCCCAGTTCCTAGAACAGTGCCTACATACAGTAAAGGCTCCAAATTAATTTGCTGAATGAAGAGATGGATAAATGACCTTCCCCTACTTCCTTTCCTCCATACACATTAACCATCCTTTATGGCCAAGGTCAAATTCTGTTATCTCTATGAAGATTAACTCACCATTACCTCCCCCAATGCTCCAATCTTTATCTCCCTTATACCATGAATTTGGCCATTCCCAGCTGTCTAAGAATTTTTATCTTTACAAATGTACATACTCTGCTTAAAATTCTTAAAATCCTCCTCTCCTTATTAAAGTTATGAGTCCATGTCTCCAGCTTTTGGTATCCACTTCGGTATATATAAATAGCCTATCATTAATAAATGTTTTGCTTGACCGATTTGTATCTATAGTTAATCTACAAATCAATTTAGTCAATAGTTCCAACTTTTTATAACCTATCCCTCTCTTTCTAACAACTCAGTTGAAACTGCAGTGGGTCTCTACTTTATATTTGGCAATTTCAAGTTCTACATTCTCATATAACTTATGCTCATAATTTACTTTAACAATCCCTTCTCCCAAGATTAAACTTATTGTCATGAAAAATCTCGTGACTTTTTGATAATACCTATAATGTGGTATCTATCCCAGTCAAGGAGGAGAAGTTTCATTACCCCCTTCTTGTTGCTGAAGTACTGAAGAGTACTTTTTTCCCCTTTATCCCTTTTTTCTTTCATGCCAAGAGGTATCCTATTTCCTTCTTTATTGATCATACCCCTGGCAAGCTTTTATTTCTTTATACCTGTCCATAGTAATCTGCCTTAGAACCTTCCTTTTGAGCCACTTCTGTATTCATTTGATTAAATTTCAAACTCTCTCAGTGTACGAGAATGGCCTATTCTTAAAGCCTGAGCTTGCTTCTTTAAATACAGCCAATCTTTATGAACCTCATCCCTTCACACAGCCAACCCTTGATCATCTGAGCTAATGGAATATAAAAAATACGAGATTATCCACAACACAAGAAAATTTTTTAAAAAAATTGACATCTGGCTTTGAAATATATCACATGGCTTTGGGCAACACTTACTTTCTTAATTGTGTTTTTGTTTAAGACAACATTAGTAATATTTTCTTTCATGATGGTGGATATCTGTCTTGGTTTTGATTTTGATGCAATTTTTAAAAAGTCAATCAAGCATCAACTGTGGTTTTTCCTGCAGAGTCTTTTAACTAGTTTTTTTTTCAATCTGTTGAAGTCTGTCATAAAATCTGGTTTCTGTTTGCCCTGATTTCTTTCCTCCCTTTTCTTGGAATTCTGATCCAAATCAACTTACTCTATATTAATTTACTTCAACTTAAAATAGCATTTGCTTGAGAATGCAAAGCATTTTAAAAACAATTAAATGTTCAGTGAAAATTTTAGTCCAAATAACACAGGGTAGGAAATCTCATTTTTTTAGATAATCCAGGAAAAGTTAGGTTTCTGGGGAAAACTGCACTGGTAATTCTAGCAAAATGCATTTAGTAGGATATTGTGATTGCTTGAAAATATGAAAACATTAATATTGGACTGCTTTGTAAGTCAGTTTCATCAGTATATAATCTCATAGACCAAAACCTCTACAGAATCAAATTCCCGATACAAGCATTAGAGAAAATAGCATTAACCCTGGCCCCTCTCCTGGTCCCAGACTAAACTCTGCGCCCATCTCAGACCTGATCTCAGCCTCACTTCTACAAGTAAGTTTTAAAATGTGTAAGAAAAAGGAAAAGAATTGTTAACAGGATCTTCTCTTTTGCCCTCTTTTCAGTTACTGCCATTAAGTTTTTGGCCAGAGAGACCCCTAATCCTCAATTTTACACAACTATTTTTACTTTATAGTGATTCAATTATTTTACATATGAATGTAGGGCTACAGCAATTGAACTCACTTTCCTTCATACACTATTCACCATATTACCAGCAGAATTAATAAACCATTTTTAATTTTCCCCCATGTGGAACTTTGATAACTACGCACTATTTTACCCAAAAACTAACTTTTGGTCTGGTGAATTTGGCCCAAGTTTTTACATGAGACGTTCAATGTTAACTACTCCCCCCTATTTTTTTTTTTAACAGCAACCTCCTACGCAGTCCTCAGACTCAGTAAATTCTACAACTTTTAAACAATAAAAACCAAAAAATTTTCACGGTGCACAGTCACATTCTGATGAAAATACCTACACAAAGCCACAAATTCCTAGTTTTTCAATTCACTTCTAAAGCTTTCTGCCTTTACTAAATAAGAGAGCTCCACAAGTATGAATTAATTATGGCCTCCCAAGCTGTGTGTCCACCAATATACACGATTCTCAAGGAAAAGTAAATAACTAAAAGTAACTAAACTGGTAAGAATTCTTTTTTTCTTTAAAAATTCACTTTAACTTAAAATCTCTCTTCTTCACGGAGTTTGAAATAGTATACAACCTTTGAGGAAAGAGTTGTCATCTATGTGCACTCTCAATGAGCCCCACAAAATGAGTGGCATAAAGAAGCAGCCTAAGTTCCCCAGTTAGGTCTTTCATGGATGGTACATTTCTCAAACACAAACACATACATATACACACACACACACACACACACACACACACACACACACACACCCCGGAAGAAAAAAAAAGAAACATACCTGGTCATTTTCTAAACAGGTTTGATAGGTTTGGTTGACTTGTAAGAGCTGAGTATTTACTTATAATCTTTTAAAGCCGAAGTGGCAGCCAGAGCAGTGGATAAATAAAAACTTCAGAGAGTTTTAAAAACCCTGCATCTTAACTCACTTCCCCTTGCTTCAAGCGGACAGCACAGCAAACCCCACGGCAAATGAGATTATGCAACAGGTTTTTCCCCCTCTACTTAATTCACCACGGGCTGGTTAGAGGTGTACTTTCTCCAAACAATTTGAAACAGCAGGACCCTAGAATCTTTGCAGCTGGCGTTTAACAAACTCCTTTAGGATTTTGCAGTATCCATTCATTTTCAGATCTACTCGTATTTTCTCGAGTTAATCTCCAGAGTTTTGTTTGTTTTGGGAAATTAACCCATTATCTGAGAGCTTCAATTCTGTATAAATATTTTCCTCCCTGGTGTTTTATTACACGAAACCACACATGATAAACAGATCCTCAGCTGCCCCCTTGGGCTTTTTTATTTCTCACGTTTTACCGCTAGTGTAAATAAAGAAGTCACAGGAGCGCTGGGCCCCCCAACACCGTGACTCGGGCCCCAGCATGAAAACTGAGTTTTTGGTTGGTCGCTAGGGTTTAAGAACGCAGCACCGTCACCACCCAGGTGGCCTCGCTGCTTACACCAAAGGCGAATTTGGGATAATGGGAACAGTCAGGCCGGGGCCCCACTTGGCAGGCGTGTTGTGTAACAGTCGCGCCTGGAAGTGAGCAGCTTCGCCCGCGAAGGTACCGCGTCCCACGGCTGCGGCTCCTTGCAGCGGGATCCGCCGGCCTAGCCCGCTCGCCGCGGTGCGGCCGGGGGCGCACCGACCGAGACCCCGCGTCCGGCCGCCCGCCCCCTTCCCGCTCGGCCCGGCCCCCTGCAAGGCCTACACTTCCCCCCCCAAAAAACGCCCGTGCGGCCCCGAGCCGCGGTCGCCCCCACCCCGCCTCCGGGAAAGGTGGCCCGGACGCCCGGGAAGGGAAGGCAGAGCCGGCGGGGCAAGAGCGCACTGCCGGGCAGCGGGAGTCCAAGCGCGCGGCGGAGCGTCCATGCTGCCGGCGCGGGCGGGCGTCCCGAGCCCCGCACCCTCCCGTACGCACGGTCCGCGCGGCCGGCCGGAGGCCACTTACTTTTGGGGCCGCCGACCTCCCGACTCCCTCCGGGGGAAATGAAAGTTGTCACGGCGTCTCCCCTCGGGCCCCCCTCGCCTGCCCGGCTTGCGAGGCGCCGCCGCGGAGCCGGGAGGGCGGCTGCGCTCCCGCTTGCGTCCGTCCCGTCGCGCTCTCCTCCTCTTCTTTTCACTATATTATCTTCTCCTTCTCTGAGGGGTGGGTGGGGGCGGGAAGCTTAGAAAGAGAGGAGACGTTTGCAACTTTTCTTCACTCTTTCTCTTCCACCCCCCCCCCCCGTCAGCCTTGAAAAAACAATGTTGAAAGGGGTGAAGAACTTGGGGAGGTGAAGGTGGGGGGCCGCGTGGGGAAAGCGGAGGGGGGAGGGAGAAGTGATAATAATCGTTTAAAAACTGATTAAAGCCCCCCAAACAGTGATACACAGAGGGGGAAAGGCGGGGGGGTGGGGTGGGGGGTTGGGGGGAAAGAGAAAGAGTCGCTGGTCAGGAAACTTCAAGCGCGGATGAGGTCATTGGTTTAAAAATAAAGAGATGGCGTCACTTGAAACCAATCCCAGTGAATGAACTCAGCGGAGCCCCGGGGAAAGGAGGAGACAGGCGAGGGCAGGGCGGTGGGCGCCGGGCGGGGCCGTGCGCCCGCCCGCCCGCCCGCCCGCCCGCCCATCCCGCGGCCGCCCGGGTCCGCAGCGCGGCTCCGAGCCTTGGCTTCGGCCGCGCGGGGAGGGGTCGGGTCACGTTCCGTTCCGGAGTTCGGCGACTCGCAGGCAGGTTCCGCAGGCGCCGCTGGGAGGAGCCGGGGCTGCCCGAGGAGGCCGCCCCGCGGCCTCCTCCTTCCGCGTCCGCGCGCTCGCCAGCCCCGACCCCGGGCCCGAGTCTGCGTCCCAACAGGTATTTCAGGGTGCGCCCCCCCCCCGCCCACCCCGGATCGAGACGCGGAGCCTTTTCCCCCTGGCTGCGCTCTTTCCAGCTGCCTCACCCGCGTGAATAAATGCAAACAATGATTTGAGAGAATTGCAAGCACTCCCTCTAAAGTCTGATGAATCCCAAAGGAAGGTCACTGCCGTCCTTGTGAAAGGGACGTTGCAGGTACTGAAAGAAAAATCACTAGTGTTGTCAGGCACTCAGCGATCTACACGTGTTTGTCGTTGAAAGACCCCACACGACTGTTCCTAACTTTCATTATTTTACTTTGTCGATGTTTACTTATTTACGTTCACGAATTCAATGAGTACGAGCGGCATGAAATTCCCTTCTAAAATGATTTCTACACCAGGCAGCACAGAATCGTTTTTAAATCAGACCAGAGATTCTCTGCCTCTTGAGAGGTGCAAATCCCTATTGCTTGAATTCTACGCATTTCGTGCATTTTCTATGTGGATTAATCAAAATAGCTGTTTTGAAGATTGTATTACACTCTTTGGAAAATGAGAGACCTGAGGTGGTGACAAACCAGGACTTGGAATCCGTGAATAGGACAATCGGAGCTTTATTCTAGTGTTCTTTGAGCATTTGAGCATGAAGCTGCTTCTACTGAGAAGTACTCACGTGAATATCACATAACAAAGATGTGATTAACGACGGAAAAGCACACTGCGAGTGGACTGCTTCATGGGCCAAAATTTATGTGTAGGAATAATCTAGCTCCTAAAATACTCCATTTGCAATGCCCTGGTTGGGACATCAGTCCCTAAAGGCATCTTTGTTGTGGAACGTCCATTTGGACACAGCCTGGGGGACTTTTTTTTTTTTTTTAACTGGCCAAAGAACTGAGAGTCAGGTTTGGGGTGAGTTAGAAAGATAAAACATCTCTGTATTCCTTTTCTGCCTTTAAATCCTGCAAATACAGTGCATTGGTTCCTACTGATAATCACTTAAGGTTAGTACTGGGGTAAGCCTCATCTTCCAGAGGAGGAAAAAGAGCCCATCTGGAGATGAGAGACTGATGATCCCAAGTCGGGCAGTAAATTAAGCCTGAAGGCCACAGATGCAGAGTCCACCTTCTGCTTCTGCCTTTGACCTCTTAAGACTTGGGCTGGGAGGAAGCAATCTCTCCCAGGGCTCCCCGTCCTCTGGTGGCCAGGAGATGTTACTGCAGCTTTAATGGGACTACCTGTGCTCTTCAAGTAAACCTCCAAAAATCTGCTAATCATAGACGTGCTGTTTTTAGAACATTTTGAAAGGGATAGGTCAAAATGATCTGCATCTCAAGTCTGCATAGTTGGAAGAGTTGGAATGTGGGGGAAGGAAAGAAATGAGAGAATCCTTGTCCTACAGGTGAAGAGTACAGATCTTGCCTGGATGAAAGACTCAGCAAGAATGTATGGAATACCCTTTAAGTACTGCACATCCTGAAACTTCTCTCACCTTCTTTATGTGTTTTTCATGCATGTGGTACCATGAATGCTAGTAATGGGAGCCTCCCCGGTATATAGCATCCAGAAAGGGAAATGGGATGTAGATTAGAACTAATTAAAAACTAAATTAGTAATTGAGGGGCACACAGTATTGGTTAAAAGAGTTCAGCAGAAAAAAAGGAGCAATGTAGTCTGGGATTGTCAGGGAAGTCATTTTCGGAGGAACTTTGACCTCATCCTTGAAGGGTAATTAAGATTAGTTTGGGTTAAAAGGACTCAGTGGGAGGTCTATTCTAGAGGGGAAATGGCATGAACAAAGACACGGAGGTAGAATGAATGAGGTGTATTCAGGTGAGTGAGGAGAAGACCCTTCAACAGCAGTAGAGACTGGTGTGTAGCAATTAAGAACTAGGCTAAATTTAAGAGATTTAGAGGCACATTATAAGGTTCTTGAATGTTAGGATAAATAGCTGGTTATTAGTCCAACAGGTTAATGTTGAACAAGTTTACTTCGTTAAAGAGCACATTTCTGTTCTACTAAAAAAGCTTCTATATATGCTAACAACAAACATGTGGAAACAAATTAAAAACTAAATGTCACTTAAAATTGCTCCAAAGAAGATAAAATCTCTGGGTATAACTCTAACAAACCATGACTGGGATCTGTATGCTGAAAAATATAAAATGCTGGTGAAGTTAAAGAAGGCCTAATTAATTGGAGCCACTCACTATATTCATGGACTGGAAGAACCAGTAAAATAAGTATTGTTCTTCCCACATTGATCTATAGATTTACTTTTTTATTTAAATTCAATTAGCCAACATATAGAACATCATTAGTTTCAGATGTAGAGGTCAGTGATTCATCAGTTGCATGTAACACTCAGTGCTCATCACATCATGGGTCCTCCCTAATGCCCATCACCCAGTTACCCCACCCCCCTACCCACCTCCCCTCCAGCAGCCCTCAATATCTTTCCCATAGTTAAGAATCTCATCATTTGTCTCCCTCTCTGATTAATTCCCATCATGTTTTTTTCCTCCCTTCTCCTATTGATCTACAGATTTAGAACACAACCCCTACCAAAATCCTAGCATGGTTTTGTACAGGCAGAGACCAGTTAAACCTAAAATTGCTTTTGGCACGTTTAAAGGGGTGAGTGAGTGCTAGATTCCCCAAAGGCAGATAAAGAGCTCATATACTTAGGACACCAGCAAAGCAGGGGCTCCGTGGCTTATAATCAGACAATGTAGAATGGAGCTCTTTTCATTTCAGTACATGTTAAGTGTGCAGTTCAGTCTTGTTTTCAGTCAGAGTTCAATATGGGAGAGGAGTGCCTTACTCTTTCACACTTAGACCCTGGTAAGTTTTTAATCCACCCATGGCTGAAGCTTATTCTTTCAGCTATTAGTTATTGAGTGCCTACTTTCAGCCATGTGCCAGGCACTGTGCCTGGCTCTGGGAGTTCAGTTATAAACAAGAAAAGCAAGGACCCTTCCCTCATGGAACATTCTAGTGGGGAGAGAAGCCAATAAGCAAATAAAAACAAAATCCAGGACTGTGAGAAAACTGACTATGTGGGGAAAAAGTTGGATGATGTGATACCAAATCATCGAGGGTAGGGGCCAAGGTGGCTGAGGGAGGCATTCATAAGGAAAGGACATTTGAACTTATCCTTAAGGATGGCAAACAGAGAAGTGGTCTGGGTAGAAGAAAGCGGTCATTCTGAAACTTTAGTAGAAGCGGACTGACTTGGAGGGAGTTGGTGTGTTTCCAGAGCAGAAGAAAGGCCTGTGGGGCTCAAAAGTGTAAAAAGAGGTCAGGGAAGAGCCAGACGATGTAGGACCTTGAAATGCATGGCAAGCAGTTCGCATTCTAGCCTAAAAGATGTAAGCCAGTTAGTACATGATTGGATTTATGAAGAGGGTATTTGCAAGTAATCATAATAGTTCAGTTTTAAAAGGAGAGTTTGAATAGTATTCTATAAATATTTATTTACTCTGGCAGCTCCCTTTTCCAATAGGAAGGAAGCATTTTTGATCATTTAATTCATCTCCAGGGATCCCTTTAATGTCCCCAAATCAAATGTTCTTGCCTTGGATTCATGTATTCCTAGGAAGTATATGGATGGACTTCCAAGGATCTAGGAGGCCCCCCAAATTTTGTGCATATATCCTTATGTGGGTTTTTCTGTGAATAGGTCCCTAGCTTTCAACAGATTTTCAAAGGACTGTCACACACACACACACACACACACACACACACACCCCAAATAAGACCTACTTCACATTTAAGTCTTGGCTGTGGCTTTTGAATGGTAGTGGCTGCTATTGTTCCTGGGGCTCATGGCACTCTAGAAATGAATCACAGTTCTGTTAAGCAGCAAGTTTTGCCTCAAAGAGATGGCACTGTATTGGAAAAGAGCACTATTTGTGGTAGAGTCGAAGGGAATATTCCAAGAATTTGCCTTCAAAGAAACCTCATGAAGGAAATATTTTATCTATGTGATCTGAGAACTAGAAGATACCTAAGATAGTACCATCCCACTCATGTTACATATAAGAAAGCAAAGGTCCAGAGAGGTGAAGTGGTATGCCCAAGGATGCACAGCTATTCAGGGACTAAACTGAGATTAGAAACAGGTCTTCCAACTCTCAGGACAAAACTCTGTGCTCCTCATTTTAAAAAGACAAAAACACTGGACCAAATATAGTATAGTTAAAAGTCTTAATAGGAATTAAGTGTTCAATTTCATTCAATTAAATTAAGCCAACACATGCTCATTACTAAGGAAATGGAAGGAAAGAAGTAAAGGAGTTCAAAAACATAAAATCCCAGTTCTGAAAGTGAAAGGAAAAAACCTCAATGTCAAATGAAGACATACAACCAAGAAAGAGTAAACAGTAATAACACTGTGTTATCAGTGTATATCCAATCTTTCTGTAAGAAATATGTAAATAGACATAATGAGTTATAAAAACTAGGTGACTTTTCATTATCAGTTCGCCAAAGGTTTCTTAAATGGGTAATCCCAAGATTAGGTCAAGAGTGTGGTGAAATAGGCCTCCTGAATGCGGCTGGTGAGAGTATAAATTAATGTAACTATTCTGCAGAGCAGTTTGACAATATGCTTTCCAGAGTCTAAAAAGGCATACCCCGCAACCCTCCTTTAAGAATTTGTCTTAGGAAATGATAGTACTATTTTCCAAAGCTACAAATAAGGATATTAATTGTAACTTAATAGCTGGCACTTCTTGCAAACGATCTCATTCCATCCTCACAATTACTATCACCTCCATTTTACAGTGAACTTGTTCAATCACACAGTAAGTGGGAGAGCTACGATCTGAATAACATGGCCTCCACATCTAAGCAGAAATAAGATCAGAAGGGCTGTAGAAGCTATGCCAAAGGGCTTGGACTTCGTTCAAGGCAAGCGGGGAGGAAGCTGCTGGAAGATTTTAAGCAGGAGAAATGACAAGATCAGGTGGGCCTTTGCTGTGTAAAGAACGGTTGGGTAGGGAAGACATAAAACAAGATGAGAGACACTTGTGCAAGTTAGAGAATTAAATATAAATGGAGAGAAGACACATCCAAGAGATGTTATAAGACTAGAATCAAAAGAACCCGTCACCAGTTAGATCTGAACTGTTAAGGGGGAAGGCAGTATCAAGGATGACTCTTAAGTTTCTGACTCTAGCAAATCGGTGGATGATAGTGCTACTTATTTACATCACAGGGGAAAGACAGGTTGAATTTTAAGAATGTTGAGTTCAAGGTGCCTATGGAACCTCAAGAGGAATAGACTGTTGTATTCAGGAGTCTGAAGCTCAGAGGCCATGACGGGGCAAGAGAGAAAGATTTGAAATTCATTAGCCACATTTTAGTTTAGTCATGGCCAATAGATGAGGTCATGCAGGGAGAGCAAGAGAAAAAAGATGTTGGGAATCAAGGGAATTACGGATGTTTTAAGAAGCTCTTAGGGAGGCCAAGAAGGACAAACTAGAAAAGCAGTGGACATAACCGTTACAAAAAGTCAAGAAAAGACTGTCAAGGGCGCCTGGGTGGCTCATGGGTCATAATCTTAGGGTCCTGGGATCAAGTCCCGCATCAGGCTCTCTGCTTGACAGGGAGCCTGCTTCCTCCTCTGTCTGTCTGCCTGCCTCTCTGCCTACTTGTGATTTCTCTCTGTCAAATAAATAAATAAAATCTTTAACAACAACAAAAAAAGATTGTCAAGCCCAGAAAGAACCCCACTGAGTTCATGCTCAGAGAAGCCCTGATAGTAAGGTCTAAAAAGTTTTTCTCTGATTTAGCAACGTGACCAATGAACACGGTGGTTTTCCTGAAGACAGTCTTGCAAAGGCGAGATTGCAGTGAGTAGAAGAGGAAACGAGAAGGAACAAAATACAAACAGTGGAATAGAAACTACTCTTTCAAGAAGCTTGACTGTTAAGGAAGAAAGGATCATACCTCACTACAGACAGATGTAAGACACTTACACCCTAAAAGATCGTAATGATTTCATAACCAGACTGTTTGTTTTGTTTAATCAAACAATTCATCATAAGCAGGTATTAGAGGAGTGCCCTGAGAAGTAAGAATGTCTCTGTTGCAAGCTTGGGAAAGTTGCAGATGGACTCCTGCTACTTACAGCCCAAACTTTATTTTCAAATTATGTAGAGCACACATTTGGGGGTTTTGTCAGGGCTGTTTTGACAAATCTTTTTAATAACTGTGAAGTACGATTTTAAGAGTAAAGGAATGATCATTTCTAACATCAGATGTACTTATTTTCAAAGGCTGAATAATGCTTTTATAACCAGGAAAAGATGATGATGGTAGTGGGGAGTAAGTAAATAAATAAAAGGCTAGAAAGTATTTGTAAATTTTGCTTCTTTTCATCTGGTCCTAAAGAAAAATAATTGGAATAAATATAGTGATGTCCTTTTTCTCTGATATAAAGAATAATAATTTTTAAAATGATGTTTGTTTTTGAAGGCCAGCAATTTTTAATGGCTTTCCCATTTTCTGAGTAAATACAGGACTCAATGTGCTCTGTTTTAAAATTCACAGTGACTTTCTGGACTAAAAATGACAACATTCAATAACAATATTCATGTTTATAAATGTAAACATTTACCTTTAGGAACAATCTTTAACCAGTAACTGAACCTCTTATTCAGTGTTAACTAAGCTAAACAGCAGGACAGGATATTCTGACCAAATAGCAAAATGCTGTTTTAATTGAAAAATGCTTTTTAAATTTGTATAGGGGCGCCTGCGTGGCTCAGTCATTTAAGCGTCAGACTCTTGATTTCAGCTGGTGGCATGATCTCAGGGTCGTGAGATCAAGCCTCACACCCAGGCTCCCGCCCTGGGTGTGGGCCTGCTTGAGATTCTCTCTCCCTCACCTTGTGCCCCTCCCCAACTCACTCATGTGTAAGTTGATTTATTTATTTGTGTAAAGCCAGTCTTTGTATTAAAGAAAAAGTTCTAGCCCTCCTTAGGACACCACATCTTAGGAATATCTCAAACCACGACTATGAAGAAACTAGAAATTAAATGGAATTTGAAAATTAATATCACCATGTTGTCAAATGTACAAAAATCAGCTCTTCTCTACTATATATATATATAGTAGAGAATATATATATATATAGAGAATATATATATATATATATATATATATGGATTTTAACTCTCATGACCCTAAGAGTTAGGTATTGGGGTGCCTGCATGGCTCAGATGGTTCAGTGTCTGCCTCCGGCTCAGGTCATGATCCCAGGGTCCTGGGATTGAGACCCTGCTTCTTCCTCTGCTCATGCTCTCTCTATCTCAAATGAATACATAAAATCTTAAAAAAAAAAAAATAGGTATTATTATTACCTGACTTGAGTCTGAGAAAGGTTAAGGAGTTGACTCAAAGACACATACCTAGCAAATGGCAAGTGAGAACTCACACCCAAGTTTTCTCACAGAAGGTTTTGTTGAGAAGACAAAAATGCAAAATATAAGTAGTTCAAAATAATAGTATAAGCAATGCCACTGTCTTAAAATGCACTTCTGTGATTATTGGTCAAACTTACACAGATATGAGGTATGAAAGTTGGAACAAATGAGAGTTGTCTGAGCTGGGGAACCGTTAGCCAGCTACAAATCTCAGCTCTGCCATATACTGGCCATGACTTGAAGGAAACTCAGTTTCCTCATCTGTAAAAAGAAGGTAATTAATGCCAACTGTCAAGAGCTATTGTGAGGTTCAAATGGATACCACAGAAAGCACCAAACATGTGTGCAGCCCACATGGTGACTGCGGACTACACACTGATTCCTTCCTCCTTAGGAAAAGCTGTATGTGGAACTCACTTAGATCTTGAACAATAGATTGAATTGGGATATTAAAAGAGAATGGGGAAGCTCATTCCAGGAAGAGAAAACACACAGTAGGAGACACAGCAGGGAAAATGTGTTTAAAATAGTTTAACTGAAGCAGAACATTTGTATTGAATAGTATATAATAAGCCTGGAAAGCAGTTTGGGGCCAGATTACACAGGGCCTCAGCTAGAGAATTTAGCTTTTATATTATAAGTAGCAGGGAAAGATGGAAAATGTGGTTCCTTTTTAAAATTATGCTTTATTAGATTTATTTTCTGTTCTAAAGCCATACCTGTGCATTGCTAAAAGTCTATAAACTACAGAAATGGGTAAAGAAGAAAGTATGAATCACCTAATTCAATCTTGGGAGAGAGATAAGTTTTTTTTATTGTTATATCCTTTTTTTGGTATTTTGATCCAGTTTTTCTTTTTCTTTTTTTTTAAATTAATTTATTTGACAGGGAGAGAGACATAAGCAGGGGGAGTTGGAGAGGGAGAAGCAGGCTCCCTGCTGAGCGGAGAGCCCAATGTGGGGCTCAATCCCAGGACCCTGGGATCATGACCTGAGCCAAAGGCAGACACTTAACAACTGAGCCACCCAGGTGCCCCAGATTCAGTTTTTTTATCACCATGTACGTTTGTTATTTAAATACTAATAATGACATGTATAAATACACATGCACATATTAGAAAACACTAAGCACGTTTACAAAACTGCTTTTTTTATGCAAAGGCTTGCCTCTAAAAAAAGTAATTACATATTTAGGATGGTCAGATGGCCCGTAAGAGCTCCCTAATGCTGGAACAAATGAAGTTTGAGCAACACATTTATTGGGTACAATGTTTGCTTATCTTTATGATGGGTCTTATCCCATAATTTCAACCGAAGACTGTAACATTTTTTCCTTTTAATTATAATCTAATGAAGTTATTTAATTTTTCAAGAAATGATTGCTACCGTCACACTAAGGATTGCCTCTGGGGGAATTTGGATATCTCTCCTCCAGTTTGAAGGTTTGAGTTTGAAAATGGATGAGATAAAAGTGGACTTTAAGTGGCTTAGTCTGACCAAAGAAAGATCTAAGGAAGGGAATCATGGAACAAAAGAGACCATATTGGACACTGGCAACAAGTCAGACCTAAGTCAAAAAGGGCTAAGATTGGTGCAGTGGAAACAGACATGGAACGAAAGCAATAAATGCAAGAAACAGTACAGAGAGAATTGAGAGGATTTGGTGATTCATGAGCTATGGAGGGTGGAGATGAGTAACGAGAAAGATGACGCTGAGCTGTCACCTTCAGCAATTTACATAAGCTTCCATTTCCACATCTATAAAGTGGGGTTAATAAGTGTACCTTCCTCATAGGGTTGTTGAGAGGATTAAATGGATGATGTCTAAGATGCTTAGCACAATAACTGGAATGTGTTCTCAGGAAGTGTTAGCTATTATTGTTTATATAGCTGTTGAGCATAGATGACTGGGTTAATAATGACGTTCTTTTTATTTAAACAGGCTCCACACCCAGCATGGAACCCAATGTGGGGCTTGAACTCCCGAACCTGAGATCAAGACCTGAGCCAAAATCAAGAGTCAGACGCTTAACAGACTGAGCCACCCAGGGGCCCCAATAATGGTATTCTTTTTTTTTTTTTTTAATTTATTTCATAGAGATCACAAGCAGGCAGAGAGGCAGGCAGAGAGAGAGAGAGGTGGAAGCAGGGTCCCCGCTGAGCAGAGAGCCCAATGTGGGGCTCGATCCCAGGACCCCGGGATCACGACCTGAGCCGAAGGCAGAGGCTTTAACTCACTGAGCCACCCAGGCGCCCCAATATTGACATTCTTAAAAGAAATAGCAAAGTGGGGGCGCCTGGGTGGCTCTGTTGGTTGGGCGACTGCCTTCAGCTCAAGTCATAATCCCGGAGTCCCAGGATCGAGTCCCACATTGTGCTCCCAGCTCCAGGGGAGTCTGCTTCTCTCTTTGACCTTCTCCTCGCTCATGCTCTCTTTCACTGTCTCTCTCTCTCAAATAAATAAAATCTTAAGAAAAAAAATTTTTTTAAATAACAAAATCAAGGTTGGAGTTCTGATTGGATTGGGCGAAGTGGGTTAAGCTACATTTTAGACATGTCATGTTTAGGTTTATGATGGACAGTGAATTAAAAATGTTCACAAGAAACAACCACTGGCCAGTGATGTTTTCGACAATAGGTACATTCTAGGAAGATGCATGAAAAGCAGACATCTGGAGGATAGATGCCCACCACCAAGTATTATCGGCACCTGTCCCCACAACCTCTGTTTATTAGTAGGAATTACCCTAGCCCGTGCACAGCCCCTACATGGGTTGACTTTCTGGCTGAGCAGCTCTCCAGGCAAGATAGATATGAAAGCAGTGAAGGGCAGAGACTCTGGGGCCAAATCTGTGTGCTTTCCACCTCCGCCACTTACTACTGTCTGATTTCAAGAAAACTAACACTCTAAACTTCAGTTCTTTTATTTACAAAACGAAATAATGCCAATTTCCATCTCATAGGATTGATAGGAGAATTACACAAGACTCTGTAAGTGTAGCCATTTATAAAAGATTTATTTATTTTTTTTTAAAGATTTTATTTATTTATTTGACAGAGATCACAAGTAGACGGAGAGGCAGGCAGAGAGAGAGAGAGAGGGAAGCAGGCACCCTGCCGAGCAGAGAGCCCGATGTGGGACTCGATCCCAGGACCCTGAGATCATGACCTGAGCTGAAGGCAGCGGCTTAATCCACTGAGCCACCCAGGTGCCCCTTATAAAAGATTTATAAGATGTGATATAAATAATAAGAATGGCTATTAATTCTGTCTCTCCTGGAGGTTATGAGTTATATTTATATTTCTTATCCATCCCTTATGGTGCTAAACACAAGAAGCACTCTCTTTTAACTGCTGATCACTTTGCTCCCTTAAATTGGTCTTCTGCCTCTCCCTGTGTCTCAGTCTCTTTGGAAACTTTGTTACCTATGATTGTGTGAAGTCGTTGAATGTCCAGTGGCATCTTTGGGGCAAGACAGTCTGTCCACCTCTGGGGAAACACACTGTATTAGTTTTCTATGGCTGCTCTAAACAAATTGCCACATGCTTAATAGCTGAAAACCACACAAATGTATCATCTTATACTTCTGGAACTCAGACAACTAAAATTGATCTCAATGGGCTAAAGTCAACATATAAGCAGGGCTGTTTTCCCCTCTGGAGGCTCTAGGGGAAAATCCACGTCCTCATCCTTTCCAGCTTCTATAGGCTGCCTGCATTCCTTGGCTTATAGCCCCTTCTTCCATCTTCAAAGCCACCAGTGGTGGGTTGGGTTTTTCTTACATCACCAATCCTCTTTCTGGTTCTCCTCTGTCCTCCCTCTCCCCTTTTAAGGACACTTGTGATTACATTGGGCCCACCTGGATAATCCAGAATTAAGATCCACTAATTAACAACTTTAATTTCCTTTACAACTTTAATTCTTGCCCACCCTCTCCTTGCTATGTAGCCTAACATTCACGGGTTCTCAGGATGGGACTTTGAGGGATCATTATTCTGCTTATCCCACCTTCCACAAAGAAAACTTCAAGGACTTCTCTGCTTTGTCCCTCTGCCTTGTAGGACCCAACTGATTCGCTAACTGATGAAACGTCCATCACAATTTGATAATTGTGGGGCGTCTGGGTGCCTCAGTCAGTAAGGCATCTGCCTTTGGCTCATGTGATGGTGTCAGGGTCCTGGGATGGAGCCCTGTGTCAGGCTTCCTGCTCGATGGGGGTCTGCTTCTCCTTCTGCCTTCTCCCCCCTGCTCATAATCTGTCTGTCTCTGTCTCTCTCTCTCTCAAATAAATAAACAAATTTTTTTTTAAATTAGTAATTGTAATAGTCACAATTAGGAGGCATTTCATGCTGCAGTTTTTCTTCTGGTCTAATCCTGAATCTGCTCAATGCTTAAAGATAATTTGCAGCCAAATACAGTGAATATTAACTAAAATTTTTAAAAGAAATGGTGACCCTCATAAACCTTCTCCAGCATGGGAAAGAAAGGTTTACCATCAAGTATTAAATTTTATACATTATATGAATATCCATTCCATTTCTGGGACCAAACCACCTCACAAGTCCACCATGATCATTAGCAATACATTTCTTCTTTCTTTTTTTTTTTTAAGATTTATTTATTTATTTGAGAGAGAGAGAGAGAGAACATGTGCAGGGGGAGGGGCAGAGAGAGAAAATCTTCAAGCTGACTCCCCACTGACTACAGAGCCCAACATGAGGCTTGATTTCAGGATCCTGAGATCACAACCTAAGACAAAGCCAAGAGTTGGGTGCTCAACTGACTGAGCCACCCAGGCACTCCCTACATTTCTTTTTTCTTTACCAGAACCTCAACACCCGTGTTTTCATTTTAGCTCCAATTGATGATTAATGGACAGCAGAGTATGTCTCAAGAAAGACAGGTGAAAAATATCAGGTTGCAAGGCAAAGCATGTAAATATATCAGAGAATGGAATTTTTGGTGGGTGGGGAGGGTAAAAGGCCATCAGTACTATTTTAAGAGTACCAGGAACTTAGACGCTTATAGCTGAAAAATGGGTAAAACCTCAAGACTTTTGAGTTTCCCTCTGAAATTCAGTATTCCTATCTTTTAAACTCCTTCACCTCCAACACATATAAATGTGTTCCAATAAGTTGGTCCAAATGCTCAGTGAAGATAATTTTTAAAAATTTTTAATCATTGGTCCTAATTTTCCAGCAGATAGGAGGCTAGCCTTAGTATGGAATCTGAAAAATATTTAGTTTGAAAAAAGCTTGAGGTTAGCACTTTAGCTTTGGGCAGGACACTCAAGAGAAAGCAAGGAGAGAGAGCCAACAAGTATTAAACATCTCTTATTGCCCAATGCTGCACTTACATGTATTGTCTCAATTAATTCTCACAATCCCAGTAGGTAGGCATTGTTATTCACACTTCAAAGATAAAGGATTTGAGGCTTCAAGATGTGAAGAAACTCTTCCACAATCGCCGGCTAGAAAGTGGCAGAACTGGGATTACGGTCCAATTCTACCTGAGTCAACACCCATTCATTCTCTTCCCACTGCCCTCAACTGTGCTTCCCTGAGTCCCAGTTTCCTCATCTGCAAAATGGCGGAGCTGAGTCAGATAATCTCCCAAGGTCCCTCACACTCTTACTGTAGGGCTTCCGTGCTTCGGAGGGGAATGGCGAATCGGAAGGGGATCTCCGGCACCAGGCAGAATGTCTTTCTATTAATGGGAAAGCTATGGGACTCTGTCCTCCTATATGTCTTGATTCCCTGACTTCTGAAAGGAGGCTGCCACTAAAGACCACACTACAAATGATAAGGGGACTCCCAAGACCCACCACTTAAAAAAAGAAACAAGTTCTTCTTAGTGGAGCTGCTTTTTTTATGAGTTTACATTTTCGAAAGCAAATCCATCAACACTTATTGTTGAGAATCTTACTGTGCCTAAAACTGAGTTTTGGGTGTCAGCAAGGACATGTAGAGATAGTCTGTATTCTCAAAAATCTTACAACTAAAAAAGAAAAAAAAAGGAAACTTAAAACTAGCTGGGAGGACACAACTCATAAAGCAATTTTCAGAAGACAATGTATAATACAAGTCTGAACTGCATGGTCAAGACAATATATACTATAGGAGTCCAGCAACCAGGAGAGCAACACAGGCTACAGTCCTCAGAGAAGTCTCCGTGAGAACTAGGGCAAAGACAGCATTCTTTACTTCGCATTCTGCACTAGTCTTCCTTGGCCTTCTCTGCAATTGTGAAATCCTGGTATGAACCTTTTGCATAGTTCAAACATTCTCAGTTTTGGAGGCTGCAGTGATGTCCTCCATACCATGTCATCTGAATGTCACTTCATCTTTATTGGCACATTTGGGAGGGGTAAAACCCCAATGGTATGCAAACACCATCATGGATACTTGCTTCAAGCCATGGGAAGTTTCATGTAAAACCAGTTTCTCAATAGGGCAAATGTTGTGTAAGGTATAAGAAAGCTTGAGAAACTAGTTAAAGGCAAAGCCTATCACAGCAAGAACCAGATTTGAATGGGGACACTTTCTTGTCTTAGTCACCTCTTTGTCTGCCTCCGGCCCCTCACCTGTGGAGACCCCATGCTTAAGCATTTCTTCAACACTTTGGCCCAGACCACAGCCCTTTCTCGTGTAGTAGGAACTTCTTATCTCTGTAATAGCCACCTCCATTCTGCCCACTCTCATGTGCACTCTAGTGATAAGAGACTCTAGGTCTGAAAAATTGGTTCAAAACCCTGGATCTGGGGCGCCTGGGTGGCTCAGTGGTTTAAAGCCTCTGCCTTTGGCTCAGGTCATGATCCCAGGTTCCTGGGATCGAGCCCCGCATCGGGCTCTCTGCTCAGCAGGGAGCCTGCTTCCCTTCCTCTCTCTCTGCCTGCCTCTCTGCCTACTTGTGATCTCTGTCAAATAAATAAATAAAATCTTTAAAAAAAAACCACCCTGGATCTTTCCTCACCTTCAGACAACAAAGTGTGTGTCCCTTACTCCAAATTCTACCCTAAATATAATCAAGGAATGTGATCTCAAGAGATGGGCTGAGTTGATACAGTATTCTAGTAGATTAAATATTCACTATATTTACTGGGTGTCCCAAAACAATGCTAGACTGAGGGATATTTTCTAAACTAGCTGAAGACACAAAACAAATATACAGGAAATAGTATCTAAGCATACCATATGCTAAATCAGGAGTAACTGGTTCAGAAACATGAGGAATGATGGATACAGAAGTAATAAGGGAAAATTTTATAGAGGAAAGGTATAGGATTGACCTTAAAGAATGGGAAGAATTTGGATAGTCAGGGAAGAGAAATTATGACATTCTAGAAAAGAGAAATACTCTAACCAAAGGCAAGAAAAGTGGAAGATATATTCATGGAAAGCCAAGGTGGTCAGTCTGTCCAGAGGAAGGATGGCAAGAATGTGCATAGCAAGATTTTGTGGGAAATGAGATCAGAAGGATATGATGAACTCATCAACAAAAGTTAGCAAGCATTTATTAAGTGCTGATTAGGTGTCCAGCACTGTACTAGATCTCTTGCACATAATAATTATAGCTTATACCTACTAGAGTTTATAATGGGCCAGGCACCGTGTTACGCACTTTACTATATTATCTCAACTTAACCATCACTACAGACCTTTAACATACACACTGTTAATATCTCCATTTTTTTTAAAGATTTTATTTATTTATTTGACAGACAGAGATCACAAGTAGGCAGAGAGGCAGGCAGAGAGATAGGAGGAAGCAGGCTCCCTGATGACCAGAGAGCCCGATGAGGGGCTCGATCCCAGGACCCTGGGATCATGACCTGAGCCGAAGGCAGAGGCTTTAACCCACTGAGCCACCCAGGTGCCCCTAATATCTCCATTTTACAAACAAAGAAGATGAAGCCCAGAGAGGTTAAGGAACTTGCTCCAGGTCACATAGTTCTTGAGTGGAAAGGCCTGGATTCAGACCAAGGGAGTCAGCTCAAATGTGGGCTCTAAGCACAATACTAACTCACTTCTACAATATTATCTCATTAAATGCCCATAAAGTTCCCTATGACATAAGCATTATTATCCCCATTTTGTAAATGGGGATGCAAGGTTCCAAGAGTCGGTGAATTGTTGCCCAAGGTGGTTCTGCTGAGTACAGAGCTGGCATTTGAAAGCAGGTCCACTAATTCCAAGTCCTTTAAACTTTCCATTACAATATAGCTGCCTGGCAGAAAGTTTGTCTAGAATGGGATCAAATTAGGGGAAACTCTAATAGCCTGAAAAGGGCAAGAAGCTTATATGATAGGACAAGTGAAGAACTTCAGGGTTTAAAACAGACATTTATTGTTGAATAAAGATAGCTGTAGGCCTGGCACAGGAGATTGAACTGGGGAAAGAGTGGATTTAAGCACCAGACGGTAGCAGAGGTGGCAAGGACCTAAAAATGGGCCTTGGGGGGAAGGAGGGGAAGGACAGAAACAATGACCAATGTTTGAAGGAAAATCTGATGGTTCTTAGGGAAGGAATGTCTGAGGCCATGAAAGAAGGTTAAGTCAAAGAGGACTTTACTTCTGGTCTCAATGACTCAATGGATTCTTGGAATGAGAGGTTATAAAACAGCTGATTTGTGGCAAAAATGGAGATTGTTTTGAACACATTGCAGTCTGCTTGGCAAAACAAACAACTGGCACGTTCCAGAGGAAATGACCAGCAGACAGTCAGAGATGTGGGACTGGAGCTCAGGTAGAGAGCAGAAGTTGTCCATCACACCTGACAAATGAGCTATGCAGGACCACTTGTCTGCAGGGGGGCAGACAAGTCAGGTCGCAAAATTGGTTTTTCATAGAATAAGCCGGGAGCCAGCAGAGAACAAAAATGCAGCATAACAAAAGAAAGCAGGTCCAAGGGCAAGCAAGCCACGGGTCTGGACAAGTTATTAGGGCCAAGGCAGAGATAAAAGAATTAAAGGGACACAGCCACAAACGAGATCTCACTCCTGTCAAGGCGAAATGACCGCTGAATAATTTCCTGTCCTGTTACTGGTTTCCCTATTGCAGGAACCAACCCAGCCTAACTGAGGAGGGCCTGCAATCCGACCCTGCAGAATAATCGGGAACTTTGCAACAAGGAATATACAACTGACCTCAGTATAGGGAGAGAACTGGAGTCATCAAAAAAACTCATCTCTGCTGGAAGGTATGCTTAAAGTCAATCACTATGGTCAAATTTAGATTATGTATCTTGTACCACAATAAAAAAAAGGAAGACCTCTCCCCTGGAAACATAAATGCCTATGGATCCGCCCCCCTACCCTCCCCTCCACCCCCATCAATTTCCAAAAGCCCATTTAATTTAGCAGCTCTTGGACTTACCCTTTCTTGTCCAAGATCTTGATTTCCTTGCCCAAGTTGGTGGCTCTGCTGCTGAGGGAATGAAGAAGGTACTGAAGCCAGGGATGTCACAGCTCTGTGGGTCTCCTGTCCCTTCCCATCTGGAAAGAGAAGGGGAGAGTCAATTATGGTCAGTTTTCAGTGGAAACTCCTCTTCTGACCTCTCTGCTACCTATGTCCTTTTTCCAGAACATGGAGAGCATGATCCATTGGCCAGAGCCCCACCCTCTGTGACCTCTTCTGCCTGACGGAATTAAGAAAATGAGACATAGAGCAACTCAGCCAGTACCTGGGAGGGACTGAAATGAGACTAGAACCTGGAATCCTGTGATTTCAGGTCTTGCTTATTGCTTCTTGGACACTTCCTTTTAAAGTTCTAGGTCCTTTTTAGTTGGCTTCACAGACATCACCTCCAAGCCTACACACAATTCCTTTCCTGCTCAGGATACAGCCTCGTGCGAGTTCAGGGGTCATCCATAAGCCTATGCTCTTGGAAGTAGCTACACAGGGTTCCTCCCCATTTACAAGTAAGGAAACAGGGCCCAAGGTTATGGAGAGGCTTGCCCAAGGGCATACACCTGGTTAATTGCAGAACAAGACAGAGATACAGGCTCCCTGAGCCACTCTCTAAATCTCTTTTAGCTAGACAAAGAGATCCCAGCTGAAATATTTGGAATGCTATTTTTATTAAAGCTTTGCTTTCCCCATGATGGGTCTGCTCTGCTGCCTTTTTCTCAAAAAATGATGGAAATGCTTGAAAATGCCAGATTAGGGTTTCAGAAGAGAATGGTAGCAGCAGGGGTGGAGTGGGGGAACGCAGTGGTTACCCACAAAACCATCTCAGACTACCTATTATGTTGTGGCCAAAACTCAGATCCCTGCCCTCGCTCAGCGCTCGTACTGTGGAGTCTCAGAAGCGGCCCCTGTGTGCGAGGGCTCTCTAATCCTTTCTGCCCTTGCCGCATATTGACCTTGATCTCTGCCTCTGAAATCCTTGATTACCAAAGTCAATTGGCAGCTGGTCAGCCTGGGAGGGGCCTTCCAAGGCTATGGCAAGATAGAAGAATGACAGTACAGCTCGTCATAAACATTTATCAGGCAAACTTCAGGAAAAACTGGTTGCTCGAGCTTGCCACCTCAAGAAAAATAGTTCTGTGTAAGGCTTGACATGATGTGAAACCTATGTACGCAAGTTGTTTCCACTGCCACACTCATTTTGGGAGCTCTTTCTGGGTCACTTCACACAAAAAGATTCTCCCCGCCCCCCACCCCAAGATGATTCAAGCTATAAAGATAACCAGATAAATGGATTATCTATTTTCATCAAGCCTATAAGTCTTGTCTATGGCCATTTCCTGAAAATGCAGGAACTCAAGTTTGGGACTTGAAAATTATAGTCCTACCTATATTCATAAAATAATAGAGCTGTGTGGGACATGGAAGTCATCTAAACCAGCTCCTAATTTTACAGATGAGGAAACTGAAGTTTTCCGCCATTCGGATATTATACTTCTACTCTGCAGCCGAAGATTACACTCATTTCTTTTTTTTTTTTTTTAAGATTTTATTTATTTATTTGACAGCCAGAGATCACAAATAGGTAGAGAGGCAGACAGAGAGAGGGGGGGAGGCAGGCTCCCTGCTGAGCAGAGAGCCCGATGTGGGGCTTGATCCCAGGACCCTGGGATCGCGACCCGAGCTGAAGGCAGAGGCTTTAACCCACTGAGCCACCCAGGCGCCCCCACTCATTTCTTTATAAGCCAAAACTGCAGTTGGCTCCATGGAGCTAGTGGTTAACATAAAACCCATGGTGTTTTTCACGTAAACTCTGCTCAGCTAGATTTTCCCCACCCCAGGTTTATTATTTATACCAGAAATTTCTTAAAATTTTGTTCAGGAGTTTACATTTTCCCTTTCCATTCCTCTTTAAAATTTATTTTTATTTTTATTTATTTATTTACTTATTTTTTAGTTTTAACTCCATATTCCAGGATCCTGGGATCATGACCCGAGCCAAAGGCAGATGCTTAACCAACTGAGCCACTCAGGTGCCCCAAAGCTAAATTGTTCTAAATAAAACTCTATAAGAAGCACTTAATTTGGAATTCTCCCACCTCATTTTTTAGATCCCCAAGAAAGGTGGACAATTTTTCTCCCTTGCTACATGAAAGAGCTCTAGAACGGGCCTGTCCTCCACAGGGCAGAAGAATATTCTCACAGCTCGTATCTTATCAGGAACTGGTGTGCCCAGGGGAAGGTGATGAAAGGCCACCCTCTCGACTTTAGAGCAGAGGAGTCTTTTTTATGTCCATTTTGATGTATCATTTAATGATTTATCTTCCATTAACCATGAACGCCGGAGGAGGCAAGAAATTTAAGAGCAGGGAGGAAAGGAAGGATTTCCTAATCTCTTTTGTCCTCAAAAGGATTGTCTGTTGTATGCAAAAAGAGAACTATCTTGAGTGAAATATTGTGATCACTTTATATATTATAAATAGCCAGAAAACTGAGAATTAGCCCTGAATTCTTCCTCTCCTTCCTCCCCTATCTTTAATAATAAGAATGGCTAAGATTTATTAGGTTCTTGCTATGTGCCAGATACTGTGCTATGTACTTTTCAAGCCTGACTAATTTAATCTTCACAAGTTATCATGATTTTTTTAAGATTTTATTTATTTATTTGACAGAGAGAGAGAGAGAGCACAAGTAGGCAGAGCATCATAGGGAGAGGGAGAAGCAGGGTCCCCGCTGAGCAGGGAGCCCAAAGCGAGGCTTGATCCCAGGACTCTGGGACCATGACCTGAGGTGAAGGCAGATGCTTAATGGACTGAGCTACCCAGGCACCACAACAGTTACCATGATTTAACAGACCACTTACTTGAACTCACGTATTTGGCAATGGTAGGGCCAGATTCATTCCCAGGTTATTGCTACTCCAGAGCCCCAAAGCTTACTCACTGTACGTTTAGTCCAGGTTCTCTGGGAGAGCCATCAAATATAATGTAGGTTTGACCCTTATGAATCATGGAAGAAAGAAGGGAGGAAGGGAAGAAGGAAGGAGGAAGGAGAGAGGGAGGGAAGGAGAGAAAGGGGAAGGAAGGAGGGGGGAAGAAGGAAGGAAGGAGACAGGGAAGGAGGAAGGGGTTCGAGAAAGAAGGTTGGAAGTTTGGTTAAGTGGAAGAATCTTAGACTGCAGTTAAGTTCTAAGAAAGTTCAGCAAAGTTGATGGAACATCTGGAGCTAAAATGGCTTACAGAAAAGTCCCACATTTCCCAGGAGTGGGCCTGCCGTAATATCCCTTCCATAGTCAGTAATAAACAGCCTGCCTGGAAGGATGACATCAGCAGGAAGCAGTGACGGACTTCAGAGCACAGAAGCTGGGCTTCTCAATTGTGGTTCTTTCTGAGAGGTGCGTTTTCTTTCTTTCTTTTTTTTTTTTAAGATTTATTTATTTTTTATTATTTGGGAGGGGTAGAGTAGGGGGAGAGAGAATCTCAAGCAGACTCCCCATTGAGCACAGAGCCCAAAGCAGGGCTCAATCGCATGCCCGAGATCATGACCTGAACCAGAATCAAGAGTCTGGAGGCTTAACTGCCTGAGCCCCCCAGGTGCCCCAGAGGGTACATTCTCATTGCTGCCTTATTATGTGACACCATCTCTTCAAGCAAATCTGCTGATTGGGTCTTCAACAGATGTCTCTACCTACTTCCTTAGTTCAGCCTTGGTCATTGCTTACCTAGACAACTCCAGTAATTGCTTTAAATTATTTCCCTACCTCCAGTCTCAGTACCCTTAAAATATTTTTCTGCAAGGCTACCAGGGTGATCCATTATATAAGTCCAGCTCTGTCAAAACCCAGTTTAAGAAGCTAGATAAAAACTTCTTTTTGGGGTGCCTGGGTGGCTCAGTGGGTTAAGCCTCTGCCTTTGGCTCAGGTCACGATCTCAGGGTCCTGGGATTGAGCCCTCTATCAGGCTCTCTGCTCAGCAGCAGGAGGGAGGGCTCAGGGGAAGGGCGGGGGGGGGGGCGTTGCTCTGCTTCCCCCTCTCTCTCTGCCTGCCTCTCTGCCTACTTCTAATCTCTCTCTCTCTGTGTCATATAAATAAATAAATAAATATCTTTTAAAAATATTTTTGTTAATCTTAGAGTAGGTATGATGATCCTCTAATGTATAAGCAACAAGAATCCCACCAACTTTCATTAATTAGGCTAGTTTCAAAATTGTCTTGTATTTTTCAGGTAAGGTCATCATTGTGATATTTACATATGGGGCTATTCCAGTTACCATATATCATTCATCTGTTTAAAACCTTTCAAACGTTTTTAAAATAAAACCCAAGTTTTTGATGATGGCGTACCAGGACTCCCAGGACCTGTCCTTATTTCTCCAACATCATTCTGGCTATTCCTTACCTGGCATTCAATGCTCCAAAAGTAAAGTACTGAATTGTTACACTGAAAAAATAGAACAATTTTTTTTAAGTACTGAATTATTTTTTTAAGATGTAATTTATTTATTAGAGAGAGAGAGAAAGAGCACGAGCATGGGGGTTGGGAGTGGGGAGGAGCAGAGAGAATGAGAAGCCAACTCCCTAATAAGCAGGAAGCCTGATGCAATTCGGGGTTCAATCCCGGGACTCCGGGATCATGACCTGAGCTGAAGGCAGATGCTTAACCAACAGAACAACCCAGGTGCCCCCAAACACCGAATTTTGGGTAGCTCCTGCTCTTCTGTATCACATATCCATGCCTTTGCTTATACTCTTCCCTCTATCTGGGATGCCATTCTCTCTTCTTCTCTTCTTTCTTTTGTGCCTATTTGAATTCCATTCTAGATTTGACTCAGCTGCCATCTCCTTGGGGAAGCTCTCCATGGCTCATACACACCCCAACTCAAAGATCATTTAGTCCAATTTCCAGCCCAGTTCAGGAATGCTATCTAAGGCATCCAGGTAGGTCATCAGAGGGACAGCTCGTGACTTCACAGGCAATTGGCTTTGGGCTGTCCTCATGGTCATATAAACCTGTCAAAGCCACTTCTTATTTTGTTTCATGAGGCAGTCTATCAAAACAGTCTATCGTGCTTCCCTAGCTCTTGTGTGGATGGTCGTTAAAATAGTACCCACATTGGGGTGCCTGGGTGGCTCAGTGGGTTAAGTCTCTGCCTTCGGCTCAGGTCGTGATCTCAGGGTCTTGGGATCGAGCCCCGCATCAGGCTCTCTGCTCTGTGGGGAGCCTGTTTCCCCTTCTCTCTCTGCCTGCCTCTCTGCCTACTTGTGATCTCTCCCTCTCTCTCTGTTGAATAAATAATAAATAAAGTCTTTAAAAAAGAATAAAATAAAATAGTACCCACCTGAAGCTTCAAGATGAATGGGACTTAGAATTTGGAAACCTGAGAAATTCTCTTGGCAGGTCTTGTAGAGGTGATCTCTAGCTTTGAATTTTCAGGTCTTGTTGAGGGGGGCAGGCAGATGGGTGGTGGAAATGATGAGGAGGAAAGACAGAGCTTGCCAACATGCTATTTGTCATTTCCTTCAGGCTGTAATTTCTGACCTTTCTAGCTTATTTTTCTGAACCCCCTATGTATAACTCACAGGTGTTTCAAGAGACCTTCAGAATGTCTGTGGCCTTCAACAGGGAGGATGTAGCCTATGGTAAACCACATAAGGGACAGAAATCGACCATAGTGACTGCAGTTGCTCAGTTTTCCGATGTTGCCTTGATGTTTTTTGGTAAATCTCTCTTCTTCCAAGACTGAAAAGTTTCATCTCTAACTAAATATTTAGAAGGGAGATATCCTGGTATGGACGAGGAGAAGATAGGAAACAGAGGCTGATTTTGGGACCTTACAGTTATTGGGATTGTGAGGTGAGAAGAATGATGAGCAGGAGCTTTCTTTATCCACATTCTAGCACAGACTTCGTGTGGCCAATTTTCAATAGGTACTGCCTGATGTCATGGATTTTGGAGGGCTCAGTATGGTGGATGAGTAAACACCTGGACATTGTCAAGTAGTTTCAGCCAGAAGTTTATTTATACAAGAAAAAATACATTATATATGATCAAGACAGAAAAATAAATATGAATCAATGTTTTTTATATTGCAATATTCAAAATGAAAACAACAGTAAAAACGATACGGGCTACTAAGAGTCGTTAGATTATCTTACCAGACATCGTTACTCAGTAGAGAGCATACAGTTACACTTCTTTTCTTTTTTTTTTTTTTTAAGATTTTATTTATTTATTTGACAGATAGAGATAACAAGTAGGCAGAGAGGCAGGCAGAGAGAGAGGAGGAGGCAGGCTCCCTGCTGAGCAGAGAGCCCAATGCGGGGCTCGATCCCTGGACCCTGGGATCATGACCTGAACCGAAGGCAGAGGCTTTAACCCACTGAGCCATCCAGGCGCCCCACAGTTACATTTCTTATTGGCACTTGAGTGAAGATCATCTGGAAATAGAAGCATGAAAATAGAGGGATGAAAGGAAATTCGTTCTGTTAGAATTTTTAAAATTTTAACTTAAGCTTTTAAACGACTTCCTTTTTTCTAGTGCAGTTTTAGGTTTACGACAAAAGTGAGAGGAAGGTGAAGAGATTTCCCATATATCCCCAACCCTCACACATATATTGCCTCTCCCACTACCATCACTCACCAAAATGTTCCATTTTTCATCAAGAATGAACATATTTGACACATCATAATCACCTAACTGCCATACTTTAGCTCAGAGTTTGCTCTTGGTGTTGTACAGTCTATGAGCTTTGACAAATGTGTAATGACATATATCAGTCATTATAATATCATACAGGGTATTTGCACTGCCTAAAATCATTAGGTTTTTTAAACGTATTCTAAAGCTATTACTAAAACCATTGATAAATGGCCATAATGGGCAGATCAATGGAAAGAGGTAAATGGTCTAGAAATGGATCCAAGTGCAAACAAAATTAGTTTTATGATAAAAGGAGCATTCCAAATCAATAGGGAAAATATTCCATAAATGGTGTTGGGGAAAGTGGTTAGTTTTTTACTCATTTAGTTTTAAAAATTTTTAAAAAGATTTTATTTATTTGAGAGAAAGAGAGAGAGGAAACAGGTGGGGGGAGCAGGAGAAGTAGAGAAGAAGCAGGCTCCCCGCTGAGCAAGGACCAGGACCCTGGGATCATAACCTGAGCTGAAGGCAGATGCTTAACTGATTGAACCACCCAGGTGCCCAAGTGGTTAGTTTTCTGTTTTGTTTGTTTATTTTTAGATTTTATTTATTTGACAGAGAGATACAGTGAGAGAGGGAACACGAGCAGGGGAAGTGGGCGAGGGAGAAGCAGGCTCCCCATGGAGCAGGGAGCCTGACATGGGACTTGATTCCAGGACCCTGGGATCACGACCTGAGCTGAAGACAGATGCTTAATGACTGAGCCACCCAGGTGCCCTCAAGTGGTTAGTTTTTTAGAAAAATATAAGTAGAGCTGTACTTTTCTCTGAACATCTAAAATAAATCTCAGGTGGACAAAAGACTTAAATATAAAAATGAAACCATAAAAGTACTAGAATAAAACAATGAACTTTTGTTATAATCTTGTCACAGAGAAGGCTTTTTCTAAGTATGACATAAAATCCAGAAGTCATAAAGAAAAGGTCAATAAATATGACTACTTAAAAATGGAATCTTCCTAATATAAAGATCACAATCAACAAAGTCAAAGACAAACAACAATCTGGGCGGAAAAATGGTTAACGTGCGTAATAGCAGTACCAATTCCTTTAATAGAGAGAGAGCTTTTAGAAATCTATAAGGAAAAGAGCCATCACCCATAAAAGAATGAGCAAAAACATGAACTGGTAGTCCCCATAAAAAGAATACAGAAGTACACACACATGAAGAAGACCCAACCTCACTGCCAACTCAATACACACAAATTAGAATAGCACTAAGATAGCATGTTTTAACATATCAAGTTAGCAAAGGCTTAAGTGTTGGATAACAAAACATGTTGGTGAGTGAGGAGATGGGCACTACTGGTAGAAGAATCCATTTCATCGCCCTTTTGAAAGAAAACTTGGCAATTCCTGCCAAAATCAAGTGCACATATACTTGACCTAGAGGCTCTTCCTCTAGAAATCTGCCCCACAGATGAATTCACACGGCAACAGAAAGATCTATAGTCAAATTGGGTATTTCTGCATGGTCTAACTGGTGAAAATAGAAACTGGCACAAGAAATAAATTCTGAAGGGAAAGAAAACACGGAAGAGGATCGTGTCTCCTATACAGTGGTATAGAATAATGGGGAGGAAACACAATGCATATTGTTCATTGAAATATGCACAACAACGTATTTGATATAATTCCATTTGTATAAGAATTAAGGGAGATACCTCTCCTTTTTGTAGTACTTGGAAACTTTGTGGAAGTATATATAGCGGTTGACTCTGGAAGGTGAGTCAGAGAGATGGGGTAGAGGTTTTCACCTTTGACCTTATAACCTTCTTCATTGCTTGAATGCTTTATCAGGGACACATACTCCTTTTGAAATAAAAGGCTATCTTTTTTTTACTTTCACAAATGAAAAAGAGAAATTTCATCTGGTCAAGGAAAATTGCTGTGGAGTTTTCTTTTATTTTGTCACCTTTCTTAATGTATTTTCAACTCTGTTGACTAAATGGAAGATTCTAAATTCAGTCTCTCTTATCTATCGTCACCTCTATCTATCTGCCCATCCATCAGTTCTTGTTCATACTTGTTATAGGCACAGCCTGGGGAACTGAAGGGCACTGGGAATTTTTAGTCTGTCTTCTGAATATCCATTACAGGTATCACTCACCTTGCAAGATGGATGTAGTTCAGCAAAACTGGAAATAGAAGGCTTCTCTGGAATGAATTCTGTGACTTACTAACATGTTAAAACTTACTGTCCTTTTCCCAGAGATATTACAATAAGTTGAATTAAAATTCTGGGTGATGGAGGGGTTAAAATAATCTCTGGAACATATATTAGGCATTGTCATATGGTTACAACACTATACCTATGGAGACATCCCAATTTGTTGCTTGTGCATGACACAAAAAGCCTTTCAAGTCAGAAGGTTGGGCCTATAGCTCTGCCAGGACCACCAACATCTGACCAAGGGTGAGAGACTTTTTTTTTATTTTTTTTTTAAAGATTTATTTATTTATTTATTTATTTGACAGACAGAGATCACAAGCAGGCAGAGAAGCAGGCAGAGAGAGAGGAGGAAGCAGGTTCCCCACCGAGCGGAGAGCCCGATGCGGGGCTCGATCCCAGGACCTTGGGATCATGACCCGAGCCGAAAGCAGAGGCTTTAACCCACTGAGCCACCCAGGCGCCCCAAAGGGTGAGAGACTTATGATGTTCAAGTCTTCATTTGGCCATGACATATTCAGTAAGAGCTTAATAACGGCTGGGCCCTTATACTACAATATTAAATTCTATATGCCATAGACCATGCCATCATATAGCATAGACTACAAGTATGGCATGATATGGTATAATAAAATGTTTTAAAATAACATAAAATGTAAAATAACATAAAATGCCAGCCACATGTGAAAGAGCGAAGTTCCCCAAGATTTAATTATTACTCTCCTACTTAAACTCTCAGGGGTTCCCATGTGCCCTCAAATTGAGTCTCCTCTCCTAAGCATAACATTCAACATGCTTCATCTCTCTCCTGCCTACTTCTTTGGCCCTAGTTCTGGACGCTGTTCTTCCCATCTCCTGAGACTGCCTATGTCACAAGGAGACCGAATTGTTTGCAGTCTCCCATTGTTATTTTACACTAGTATGCTTTGCAAATATTTCTTCTCTTGCCTGCTTGGACCACTTGTACTCATCCTTTGAGATCTGGCTCAGAAAGTCACCATCAGCAAAGTCTTCCCCTGGATCCTCTATTTTATGGCGTGTCTTTATCATCACACTTAACACACTGCCATGCAATTATCCATTTACATACTTAGAGAAGTATGCAAATGAATCCCCCTTTAGGATGTAAGTTTCTAGAGGGTAGAGACCCTGTTTCACTAATCTTTGTGGACCTAGCATATGGCATAATGCCTGATGAGAAGGAACTGCCCAGTATGTTTATAAATGAATAGATGGGTTAAAAAATGAATTAATCACACTACAGCTGAAGGACTTCTTTGTAATTGATGCTTCTTAATAGTATAGTGACCAATCTAGCAAAGTTGTATCTCTCTTGGATTCCCTCTTATCTCTACCTCAGTCCCGCTGGAGCAGGCACCACCCAAGCCGTCATGGTGAGGTTCTTGTAACAATTGCTTGTCAACCGTACTGTTGGTGCAGTCTTGCAGAGGGAAAGGTTAGCTTAGACACACAAATCACTGAGAATATATCATTTTAATCTTGACAGTGTACTTTTAAGCGGATGCCTGAGTTCTTCTTCCTTCTCATAACTAGCATCTCTCCAAACAAGCTTAGATAGCAACCTGTTTTCTTTGGCAAACTGATTAATGGGGGCATTACTCATATGCCTGGTTGTATGACATATCCAATAACATTGTCATTTTGTTTAGGGGGTGTTGGGTAAAAATACCCAGGAATTCACCTCCAATGGAGCAACCACCTGTTTGCTGGAAACGTTGAAGAGGGAACGCTGGGGAGGCAGCCCTCTTGAAGAATGCCGCAGGGGGTCTAATTCCATCACCAGCCTCCCCCACAACAAACTGCCTCCTCCAAGCTTAGCAGTAGCACCTGTGGAAACAAGAGAAGAGCCGCGGTTGGGTATCTTAGCACTTGGGTTGGTTGGGAACTGAGCTGCCCTGCAGGCACCTGGAGAAACTGGCAGAGGAGCTCTTCCCAAGCCAGAGGGATGGCAAAGCTGGGGGAGCTGTCAAGTGCTGCATCCATCAGTGGCCAGGACAGAAGTCCGTCTTGATTTAGGAGTAGAAACAAGGGACCAAAGTGCGAATGAGAGAAGGCATTGGAAATGGGGAGGAAACACAACTGTAGGACAGAACACTGGGCAAGTGTACCCAGTACTCCTACCTTCCCCTGGGGCATCCTACATACAGTGTTGGTGGGGGAAGGGGTCGGGAAGATAGGGGTTACCATCCCACAGGAAGTGAGATCTTGCCCTCTGGAAGCATATGAGCAGGCAGGAAGGGAGCAAGCATGGATTCGGGCCTCACCGGCAGCAGCCAGATCTGAGCAGATCAACAAAGTCCACAACGAGTGGGAAAGGAGGTTATCTAAGGGAAACAGAAAGCCTGAAGTTTTCCAGCAAAACAAACTGGAGAAAATCTTACAGGATTAGGGAAAGGATAATCCCCTTCCGGGACCTGCAGTCTGCAAATATAGAAGGGCAAAAACAACACAGCACAAGAACCATGTGGGGGCGGGGGGGAAGGGCGAAGTGCCAAGGAGAGGGTAAGAGTCCAGGTTGACAACAAAGGTCCAAACGCACTACAGCAAAAGATCAATATGTCTTGCCCCACCCAGAACCTCAGCCAGTGCAAGGCCATCTTGAACTGTCCGCAGTGCAGCTCGAGAAGCTTATTTGGGGAAGGCAGCAATACTTAAGGCACAATGACTCTCTATTCTGGTTTAGGAAACCACCTAGAGGTCACAGCTTAAATGTAAAGTAAATCTATAAAATTTGCAAAGACATGGATATACTCTTGGTAAAAAGTGGAAGGAGGGTGTTCGTGTCCTGAGTCAGGGCACCAAGGGTGTCGGGAGAGGCTGGAGCACCAAACTCTTAAGACTTTTATATTCCTGGGGGGCCTGGGTGGCTCAGTCGTTAGGTGTCTGCCTTTTAGCTCAGGTCATGACATCAGGATCTTGGGATCCAGCCCTGTATCGGGCTCCCGGCCCCGGGGAGAGTCTGCTTCTCTCTCCTCTCTGCTCCTGCTCCCTCTCACTATCTGTATCTCTTTCAAATAAATAAATAAAATCTTTAAAAAAAAAAAGTTTACATTCCTAAAATGAGGAATGAGAAAGATAAAATGAGAATAGCTAACTGTATAACCTCTCTGTTCTGATAATACTACCTTGTCTAATGTACAGGGAGGGGGCGCCTGAGTGGCTCAGTGGGATAAGCCTTTGCCTTCAGCTCAGGTCATGATCTCAGGGTCCTGGAATGGAGCCCCACACCGGGCTCTCTGCTCAGGAGGGAGCCTGCTTCCTTCTCTCTCTGCTTGCCTCTCTGCTTGCTTATGATTCTATCTGTCAAATAAATAAAATCTTTTTAAAAAAGTCTAATGTAAAGGGGAAAAAAAAAAAGGAACAAAGAGCTTAGTATTTGTGTAGAAAATATGTATATGCTTATGTGAAGTTCCCATAGATCCCTGCGGTTATATGGTTCTGTGCCCCAAAACTTCTAGTAGAAAGTCCCAGAACATGTCAGGCAGCACCAAGTCTAGAACAGAAATGAAAACAGAATAACGATTTCATTCAGATTAAAACATGAATGAACAAACAAACAAGCAAAACTATGATTCCTCCACACACACATACATCCTCACACATGGGATGTTACTGATGTCTTGCCTCTGGAAGGAGAGGTGATGGTGTCTGAAGCTGCTCAGAAGTCAGGCATGGGGGAAGACTTTCCTCTTGGATAGGTAAAGACTGAGAAATAAGCATGGTGTGAATCTACAGGGAGGGTAGAGTCAATACAGACTTGTTTACAATATGAGGATCAAAGGTGTCCTGTGAAACTTGGCTGAAATAAACTTAGAATACCTCTTTTAAAGTTTGTTTATTCATTAACTAGTTTGTTTGTTTGTTTAAGTCATCTCTACGTCCAATGTGGGGCTCAAGCTCATGACCCTGAGATCAAGATTCACACACCCTTCTAACTTAGCCAGCCCAATGCCCCTAGAATACATATTTTATTTTTTTAAAGATTTTTCTTTATTTGAGAGAGAGAGAGAGATTGAGAGAACTGAGTGGGAGGAGGGGTAGAGCAGGAAGCAGACTCCGGGGATCATGACCTGAGCCGAAGGCAGACACTTAATCAACTGAGCCACCCAGGTGTCCCTAGATTACATATTTTATTTTTCTTTTTACTTTTTTCAAAGATTTTATTTATTTATTTGACAGAGAGAGAGAGAGAGAGAGAGAGAGAGAGCACAAACAGAGGAAATGGCAGGCAGAGGGAGAGAAAGAAGCAGGCTCCCATTGAGCACAGAGTCCGATGTGGGACTTGACCCCAGGACCCCAGGACCGTGACCTGAGCTGAAGGCAGAGGCTTAACCCTCTGAGCCACCCAGGTGCCCTGGAATACGTATTTCAAAAGGACTATTTCACATAGCACAAAAAAGAATCTTTAAATGTTTTGGACACATTTATGAATGACAGGGACAGAAATGGCTACTCAGCAGAACGATGCTATCTAACTTTTAAGGATAACCTTAGCTAGAACAACCATGCCATTCCACCAAAGGGCTGCTGTTGATGACAGAGATACTGTTGGCATGACTGTGGCAATACTTTCACTCCTATGAGACAATATTCACACAGACATTTTTGGAAACTGTCAAGTGCTATTACTACAACTGGTATTATATGTTATCACACAAACTATCAGGTACCATACCAATCAGGTAACATTGTATACTGAACCCCCCAAGAAGACGGACATTAACCACCTTCAGACTTAAATGTCTTTGAAAACAATTCTATGTATAAACAAAAAGGTTTAAAGCTATATCCTGGAATTGAAGTCTTCTTATGTAAATGAGAGAAGCCTTTCAAGTCAAAGGGATGGAAAATATGCTTTACAAAACTTAACCTAAATCTGTAAATGAATCAAAAGATAAATGAAGATATGTGATACTAAACAAAAATCAGAATATCTATAATATTAGAAGATAATAGAAAGAAAGAGTCAAAGGTATTTACATTACCAATAGATAGCACCTAAGTAGATGCCCAAAATATTGCTAACACTTACATACTCATAAATACTGTTTGTGCTCTTTTGAAAATATCTTTAGGGTCATCAGTAGGTCTGATAGGGTCCCAAAAATAGATTTTAGTTTGTGGGGTTTTTTTTTCCCTTACAAATGGAGAAGAATAAAGCAAAATTTGGAGCAGTTAAGGCTATTCATAAAAGCAGAGGTGGGGTGGCTCAGTGGCTCAGTTGCTTAAGCGTCTTTGCCTTGGCTCAGGTCATGATCTCATGGTCCTGGGATCAAGCTCCATGTGGGGCTCTCTGCTCAGCTAGGAGTCTGCTTCTCTCTCTCACTCTGCCCCTCTCCCCGTCCTGGTCCGTGCTCTCCCTTTCTCTCAAATAAATAAAATCTTAAAACACACACACACACACACACACACACACACACACACACACACACACACA